>NC_064852.1:74862829-75035329 GCF_024139225.1 Suncus etruscus | reverse complement strand
CATAATATGTAGAAATGTTCACCAGGAACCGCAAACATCTCTTACTTAACTGCCAAATTAGAACAACCACTGATACTTCAAACATCAGAATTTTAATGTTTTGGTTGTCAAAGGCAATTAAGAATTGAAGCAGTTAGTTCAGAATCAAAAAAGCTTTGAAAAATGTGATAGTACTCATGTACTTATTATGTTCCCTTTAAATGTTCATACAAATATTAAACAGATTCATCAGGAGAGAAACATTAAAAATTTTCAAATCAGTAGGCAATGAATTTTTACTGGCAGTTTTTAAAAATACTTTGCAGAGCTGTGAAGAAAAGCAAAACCTTTTAAATTCCTGTTAATTTCTCTATCTTTTAATTTTATCTGTACAAATACTTAGAGTGAAATAACGTCATTCTAAAAATGTTTATAATAAACTGTTAATAAGTTTAGAAGTTAAAAACAATGACTTTGGTGCTGGAGTGATAATACAGCAAGTAGAGTGCTTGCCTTACACTCAGCGGACTATGGATATAATCCTCTGCATCTTTCATATGGTTCCTGAGCCTCTCAGGAGTGACCCATGAGCACAGGGCCAGGAATAAGCCTTGATCACCACACCAATAGTGGCCTCACAACAACAAAACTCCCAAAACATAAAAATATGATTTTAATAAAATGTATAATTCTTAGTACTATAGATGACCTTTAACATCTAAAAAGACATTAGCCAACAAAAATAAATATTTCTAGATAGTAAGTTCCTCAAATATCATCTCAAAGCTCAAAATGTACCTTACTTTTCTTTTTAATTATTACTTTATTGAAGCAATGCGTCTACAAAACATGTCTGAATTTCAGTTTATACCACCCTTCAGTGTATGCCACCCTTCACCAGTGTACATTTTCCACCACAAATGTCTACAGTCCCTCCCTCCCTGCCTTCTTCCTCCCCACCTTGCTCTAGGTCAAACCTTTTACTTTCTCTCTCTTTTTCCTTTTTAACATTGTGGTTTGCGCTATTGTTTTTTTTTGTTTTTGTTTTTTGTTTTTGGGTCATGCCCGGCAGCGCTCAGGTGTGTCACAGGTTCTGGCTCTAAGCTCAGAAATCGCTCCTGGCAGGCTCGGGGGACCATATGGGATGCTGGGATTCGAACCACTGTCCTTCAGCATGCAAGGCAAACACCCTACCTCCATGCTATCTCTCTGGCCCTTGCGCTATTGTTAATGCAAGGATACCATACATATCATTTTATCCCTTTCAGCACTAGTTCTTGTCCAGAGTAATCAGTTTCAGTTAATCATTGTCATAGTGGGCACTTCATTACCCTAACTGCACTCCTCACTCTTCTCAAGCTGCTGCAATCTCATTATAATGTTGCATATTCTTTCACTTAAGTCCTAGTTAGACATGACAATCAATGACTAGGTAACTCTAATGACTCATAGAAATCATCTGAGAATACTAAGGATCACAAAATGTAAGTTGTGATCTAAGCAATGTATGAACAGAATGAGAGCAATGACATAAACAAAATCACGGGAAAGGAAGAGAAGTTTGTAAAATAATAAAAAAAATTCTCAGGATGTGGGCCAGAGCGGTGGCACAGGTGGTAGACCATTTGCCTTGCATGTTCTAATCTAGGAGGGCTGTGGTTCAATCCCCTGGCATCCCACCCCTTCCCCCAAACCAGGGGCAATTTCTGAGCACATAGCCAGAAATAATCCCTGAGCGTCACTGGGTGTGGCCCAAAAAAACAAAACAAAACAAAAAAAAAACCATATTAGAATGCATCCAGAATTAAGAGAGACTTTTAAAAGAATGTATTAACACAGAATAGAATAACTAATTAAAACTAAAATACAATACCAGGAGAAGGGAAGAAAGGCAAAGCAATCATGGGTCCTTAAACCTTTTCAAGTTTTCAAAGAATCAACTCAAATTACTGATTTTTCTAAAGACACTAGTAAGCAAACAGCTTGTCACAGGTGAGTTAGAGATGGACCAAATAACCATTATCAGATCTAAATTTCAGATACGAGTCACTAGAATATAGTTTTTACAGTGTGCTGGGAAAGACTTTCAAAATAAAGCAGTGAGTATGTGTTCAGCCAGTATCCAAGTCTTTCATTTCACACTATTCTCTGCAAGTAAATTGCCAAGACATTTTACACAGAACAGACTACTAAGAAATAAGTAACAGTTGGAACTAGACAAATAGGCAAGGTGCTTCCTTGCACATAGCTGACCGAGATGTGATCCCTAACATTCCATATGGTCCCTGGAGCCTGACCATGAGTGATCCCTAAGTGTAGAGCCAACAGTAAGCTCTGAACAACTCTGGAGTGGTCAACACACACACACACAGACACACACAGACACACACACACACACACACACACACACACAAAGAAATAAGTAACAACCTACCTGATCCTGTTGGAAAAAATCAGAACAAAAACTAGCAAGGGTTGGGATGGGACAAGTGACCTTGGTTGATAGTGATGGATCTTGGTGCTCTGGTTGTGGGCATGGTATAATATATGAAACAACAATATTGGTAATCTAAAAAACAAACTAATTAAATACCTTAAAATTTACTTTTGCTGTAAACTGATTAAATAGACATTAGAAGAAATACCAATTAAAAAAATAAAACAACTAACCCTATAAAAATTGGGGAAGAAATAAACAGAAACCAGCTCAAAGGAGACATAGTGTGAATAACTGTAAATCATCGTGCTTTATTAAAATAAAATTATTAAAGGCACACTAATGGCCAAAAGCTATATAAAAGTTTAGCATCATTTATCAGATAAAATGAAAATCAATGAGATAGATACCATCTCACAGTAGTGAGACTGGCATACATTACAAATAACAAACCTACTGGCATTGGTATTGAAATATAAAGGGGATTGTCATTCACAGCTGGTAAAAATGTTAACTGGTCCAAATGAGTTTGAGTCAAAAATATGGACAATTCTCAAAAGAACTAGGGATTGAGTTTTCATGTGAATTGGCAATTCCAATTTTGGGCATCCACCCCAACGGTCCAGAATTTCAATTCAGAAAAGACATCTGCACCCTATCTTCATTGCAGTACTAATCACAACAGCCAAAATTTGGAAACTATCCAAGTATCCAAAATCACGTGACTGGATAAAGAAATTGTAGTGCTTGTGTGCACACACACACACAGACACACAGTATAAGAAAAAGTAAAATCATGAAATTTGCTATTACACAGGTGAAGTCAAAAAGGATCATGCTGGGCCCGGAGAGATAGCACAGCGGTGTTTGCCTTGCAAGCAGCCGATCCAGGACCAAAGGTGGTTGGTTCGAATCCCGGTGTCCCATATGGTCCCCTGTGCCTGCCAGGAGCTATTTCTGAGCAGACAGCCAGGAGTAACCCCTGAGCAATGCTGGGTGTGGCCCAAAAACCAAAAAAAAAAAAAAAAAAAAAGTATGCTGAGTGAAGTTCATTAGGAAAAGGAAAGAGGATGATGCTCTCAGATGAGGGATATAAAGAAACAGAATAGGGGAATAGAAAAGACCCAAAGGCATCAGAAACTGAGCACTTGTTCTATGCTTTGATAAGGAAGCTTGCCAAAGGGAGATATGTGGGTGGGTTTGAGACATGGAGAGGTGGAGAGGATAGTGAAAAGAAACAGATACTTGAGTAGAGGGTATGGCACTGGAACAGTTCGTGTATGAGGCCCTATTAAGAACAGTTTGCAAACCACAATGCCCAAAATAAATCTCAAAACAGGACATTTAGGGGCCAGAGAATAGGACAATGGTAGGGTGTCCCCGGCATCCCATATGGTCCCCCAAGAGAGGAGCATTTCTGAGTGCAGAGCCAGAAGTAACCCCTGAGCATCACTGGATGTGGCCCAAAAACAACAAAAAAATTTTAGATTTCTTTGTTATAATTTCACAGAAAGGTATCTGTGCTGTAATAGACACCTGTCAATACCATTTCTCTGGAAAGGCTTCAACATTCTTTGCTGAGTACTTTAATATAGCACAGCTACAGCACACAATAAAATTAAAACAATGACAAAGTGAGAGAAAAATGGAATAAAAGTTGGGGGCCAGAGAGATAAAATGAAGCATTTGCCTTGCATGTAGAAGGACGGTGGTTCAAATCCCACCATCTCATATGGTCTCAGGAGCCTCCAGGAGCCATTTCTGAGCTTAGAGCCAGGAGTAATCACTGACTGCTGCCGGGTGTGACCTCCCCCCGCCAAAAAAAAAAAAAAAAAGAATGGAATAAAAGTTTTATCCTGTAAATGAGTAAGGAGTTATGAAAGACACATGCAATGCATGAGAATAAAAGACAAATCAAAAGGAATGATACAAACATGGTTTCTCCACCATTCAGCAGTATACTACATTGTTTTTCTAAAGCAGGGCTTAAAATTCCTCTACTCATGACAGCTTTTTAGCCAAGAAAATCAACACAGGTGAACAATGCCAAAACGCCTTCCATTGTTTAACTGATTGGCTTTAAATTAACTTCTGGTTATTGGGCATCCAGAAACCTTTTAAAGTTGCCAATTTTTTTTTTTGACCCAGTAAGTTACAGGAACTCATAAAGGATGAAACTCACAGAGAAAATAGGCTCTAAAGTTTCTACTTATTAGTGCAACAAAGAGAGACAGAGACAGAGAGAGATAAAATGCCTGCCCAGAAGCAGACAGGGAAAAATGGGTGGGAGAAAAGAGGGTAAGACAGAAACTGGGACACTGGTGGTGGAAAATGCACATTGGTGAATTTGTTATACATTGTATGACTGTAACTCAATCATCATGAATAACTTTTATCTGTGGGGCAAAAAAAAAAAAAGCCCACAACCCTATAGTATAAACAACCTTGTAACCATGGTGTTTAAATAAAACAATAATAAAGTTTCTATTTCATATAGAGGCTCTCAACTCTCAGATTTTTTAAACTGAATATTAAAAAGTCCACTGATATTTTCATTAAAGTAAGATACTCTAGAATAAAATAAATCTAGATCAACACTTTAAATGACTCTTCTTTGATAAAGGAAATGTATATTTATTTGTACTGTCATATGTATATACAAGTATATACAAGTATATATAAGTATACATAAGTATAAGGTTACTGTGATAGAGAAAATGTTTTTCATTTAAACTGATTTAAACATTAGAGCCAAATGTGGTTATGCAACAGATAGCATAAATAATTAAGACATAACATACAAAATTACAAGTTTACACTTTCCTAATATTCTAATTAGAACATAGTTAAATATTGCTAATATTAACAAGTTAAAATTTGTCCCTTTACACAGCTTTAGCTATAAGCTAATTTGGCACAATTTTAATAATCCATATAGGGAGCTAAGGTTCACTTATATTAGTTTCACTGCGTTAGTGTATGTGGCAGTCATCTCTCCATATTTAACTTACTACTCCAAAGTCTTTTATTCTCATAATATTTTATCTCCTCACAAGTAATTATAACACTTTCAATGAGAGCACTGAATTAATACAATTAAAAGAATGGTAAAGGATATGAAATGACATTTCTCTATAAAATACATTAAAGCATGCTCAAAGGCTTTGGTTATCAGAGAAATATAAATCAATTTTTACATGATGAGTAGTGCAAGTATAATTAAACATATACAATCTCATCAGAAAGAATGTAAGAAAATTGAAAGTTTATCCTATAGTTGGTGGAAAGGTGACACAGTATAGCTTCTTTGGAAACAATTTGACAGTTCTCAAAATACTGACCACAATATATGACTCAACTCCATTCTTGGGTATATACCCAAAAGAACTGAGGACATGTCTTCAAAAAAGATAAGTGTTCATAGTGGTAATATTCTAAAGAGCCAAGAAATGACCTAATTGAAGTCCATCAGCTGAGTAACATAACCAAGGTACAGTAGATAATATTCAATTTTAAAAAGAATGAATTCAGTCCTACCACTTAACCAAATTTTGTCCTATGATGGGCTATACATATTAGAGTTGTACCAAGAAGCTATATTACCTAGCCAAGCTGTGAAGTAGGTCTATCTTCCCCATTGTTTAATTACACTAACATCCTCACAATGATAAAACGGCTATCATGCATTTCTCAGAGTACAAACCTGATATTGATTGACTGTAGTTAAGCATGACATAAAATTCGCACATATATGACTAGTTTTAGGATATGTCCTAAAGAGACAATTCCATACAGAAGGAAAATTAGTGTTTCCAGGGAATAAGAGGAAAGGACACTATTTAAATAGCGGCTGCCTAGCAGGTACATAGTTCTTTTAGGGAATGTTCAAAGTGTCCTGGAATTAGATAGTGATGACTGCTTAACTTTGTGTAGGTTCTAAAACTAAGTGTATACTTTTAAAGGGTGACTTTTATGATATGTAAATTACACATCAATTTTAATTTATTAAAATTAAAGCCAATAAAATAGAAATTACACAGTTAATAGTGTAACCTTCATTTCCAATTAGTGTCAACTTTTAAAACTATCATAGGGGTGCCTTTTCTTTCTAAAGAAATACCATTTTAATAGTTGCTCTGTGTAAGTGGTAATATTTGAGAAAACAAGTTTTTATCTAGGAGGTAAAATTTTAATGGCTGCTAGTTACTTAAGTTTAAGAAGGAAATTCAAATAAAATTTAAAAAACTTCTAAGCTGGGCCCGGAGAGATAGCACAGCGGCGTTTGCCTTGCAAGCAGCGGATCCAGGACCAAAGGTGGTTGGTTCAAATCCCGTTGTCCCATATGGTCCCCCGTGCCTGCCAGGAGCTATTTCTGAGCAGACAGCCAGGAGTAACCCCTGAGCACCGCCGGGTATGGCCCAAAAACCAAAAAAAAAGAAAAAAAAAAACAAAAAAAACAAAAAAAAAACTTCTAAGCTGGCAGTTATAGTTGCCTGATCAGAGACATGTCTAGTTTGAATACAGCTTTTGAGTTCAAGTTTGAGAATGAGGAGCAAAAGAGGTAGAACAGATGTGGGGAACCGTCTTGCATGCAGCAGACTTGGGTTCAATGCTAGGCATACCATTTTGTCGCCCCCCCACCCCAGCATGTCAAGATTGATTCTTGCATTCAGAGCCAGAAATTACCCCTGAGCATTGCTGGATGTGTCCCCAAAATGAAACAAAAGTTTGAGAAAGAGCTTCTTCTTCCTTACATCCTTTTCAGCTAACAAAAAGAGGAATAAGTAACAAAGCATAAACACAATTGGTGCTACCAATTGAAGAAGCAAAATTGTGTAATGTTATTTAAAAAACTATGAATTTCAACTGAGGATAGGTAACAAGAGATATGAAATGAATTCCTCCCCTTTTCAACATCCAAAAGAAGAATGAAACTAATGAATAAAGCAAATGAAAACATGGGAACACAAAATAATGAAGAGGACTATTGAAAAGAGTCAGAAAGAGAGTACAGGTATTAAGGCAGTTTTTTTTACATTCTACTGAACATGGCATCATCTACGATGTCCTGAGCACTGCAAGGAATCACTCCAAAGCACAGAGCCAGAGCAGAGTACACAGCCTCTAAGAACCACTGGGTGTGGCCCAAGTTAAAAAAAAAATGTCCTGTTAAGATAAATCACAAATGCAGGGCCAGAGAGATAGCATGGAAGTAGCGTGTTTGTCTTGCATGCAGAAGGACTGTGGTTCGAATCCCGGCATCCCGTATGGTCCTCTGAGCCTGCCAGGAGCAACTTCTGAGCAGAGCCAGGAGTAACCCCTAAGCGCTGCTGGGTGTGACCCAAAAACAAAACAAAAAAAAAAATGAAATCACAAATGCCTTAAAAATATATACACTATTTGGTTGGGTCATATAGAGAGTTAGAAACTAATATGTTCGAAAGTAAATATCTAAACTATCTGATACACAAGTGCCAGCAATAACAACAACAAAAACCCCCAAAACACCAAAATGACTACACTAATGAAGTTATATTTATTAATATTTGATTATTTCCCAAATTGATAAAACACATTAGAATTTATATTATATATACAAGTGTCAATAGGAATATGTCAGAAAAACACAATGTACGGAGCGATAGCACAGCGGCGTTTGCCTTGCAAGCAGCCGATCCAGGACCAAAGGTGGTTGGTTCGAATCCCGGTGTCCCATATGGTCCCCCGTGCCTGCCAGGAGCTATTTCTGAGCAGATAGCCAGGAGTAACCCCTGAGCACCGCCGGGTGTGGCCCAAAAACCAAAAAAAAAAAAAAGAAAAACACAATGTAAACATAGTTGTTTTAAAAGTTAGCTAAGTTACTCAAGATCTAAATTGTTGGACAGCTAAAATGGTTGGAGAAAAAAAAGCAGCTTAAGAACCTCCTACTAATGGAAAAAGAAGCACAATAGAAATCTAGTGAGTGTTGGCTTGGCAGCACAGCCTGGAAAAGGAATGGGAACATATCCTTTCACTGAAGATTTAGTGGGAGTATATTACTGTCTCTAACACAAGGGAGGAAAGTAACAGTACATCAAGCAGAACAAAGATTTTCAAAATCTAAAGACCCACATTTATAAATATATATATGGCAAACATAGAAACATAATAACAGTTAAATACTACATTCATAAGGTTAAAATAAATTTGGCAAAACAAGATTTCTTAAATTTGAATACTTGCTACATGGATGTTCATTACATCATGTTCTGTAGTTTTCTGTATTTAAAATAATCCATAATAAACTGAAACAGATGTTTCATTATCATCAATGATCTCTCCAGCCTCATTATTCTTAAAGTACAAATTATGCTTTTGAGCAACTACCAAAATGTTTTGTAGATAATTCATATTTTGTTAGTGCCTCATGATGTTAACTCTTACGCCAAGTTACTAATAACTTGGGTGATTCATTCAAAATATTTACAAAGCAACTTAACAGAAAAAGGAGATACTGCCAAAGTAGAAGAGTGGACAGTAGATGGATGACACATGCGTGCTGATGACGCCAGTGCATTAGTTAGTATAATACAACACTTATCGAATGTGCAAACATCTTTTGCATTAAACTATGCACATTGTGAGCATAGTTCTTAAGACTTATAAAATCTATGAAGTACAATTTGCATATATCACAAGTCATTGGCCTCTGATCAGCTCACCTTACAATATCTTGGGGGGGGGCAAAAAAAAAAGAATGGGGCTGGAGCAATAGCACAATAATAAGGTGTTTGCCTTGCATGCTGCCAACACAAAACAAGAAGATGATTTAAATCCCAGCATCCTATATGATCCCCCGACCCTGCCAGGAGCAATTTATGAGTGTAGAGCAAGGAGTAACCCCTGAGAACGGTCAGGTGTGACCCAAAAACAAAACAACAAACAAAACAAAAATCAAAAAAGCATGGGTCAGAGCGATAGCACAGCGGTAAGGCGTTTGCCTTGCATGTGGCCAACACAGGACGGAACCCGGTTTGAATCCTGGAATCCCATATGGTCCCCGAGCCTGCCAGGAGCGACTTCTGAATGCAGAGCCAGAAGTAACTCCTGAGTGCCACTGGGTGTGACCCAAAAACAAAACAAAACAAATCATACAAGCAGCTCCTTTCAATGTATGGATTTTTTTGTAATGCTTCCCTAATTCTTTGAAAAAGATAGCCTCAGCTATTACATGTTTCTAATTGGAATAAAGTTAAAATTCCTTTCTCCTTATTCAATTATTTTGTAGCTAAAAAGAGGTTAAGCTTCAAACCACATCTTTTCAAAATCATAAATGAAAATATAAGATCTCTAACCTATGTTTGTATTATTTTAGAATACTGAAAATGTTTTAATTTTGACACAGAATTTTCCCTGAGAAGTAGAAGTGAGACAAATAGCTTCTTCCCTAGACTCTCTAGATAAGTAGTACCACAATTATACCTGCATACTCCAGGATATGGGTTTACAGTCTAGCTGGCATTGGACTTTAGCCACTTTTTAATCACGAAACTAAACATTCACACAATCCTAGTTAATAAATATGACAGCATAATTTTAGGGAACCTTTCCTTAAGGCTTTTCACTTTTCAATATGAATCTGTCCATTGCTGTTCTAACTTTTAGAAAAATTAGGCCCTAATTAATATTTCAGCATACAAGAGCTAGTGCTTCTGCTGCTTCATTCAATTGACATGGTATTCTTTCCATCCCTTATGTGTTAACATACCCAGCTGTGCTGGTCTAGATCATTTGCTTTATTTTTTTTTAATTGTTGGACAGAAGTGGCTCAATAACAGAATACTTGCTCTGCATATGCAAGGACAAGGGTTTTATTTCTAAAAACCCTAAAAACATATTCCTTCCCACTGAAATACACACAATATATCAAAGTATGAGGAAATTAAATGTCTAAATTCTCATCTGAATTAACTACTGAAAAATAAAAAAGGGGCAGAATAGAAATGACATAAGCAGATCGGTGAAGAGTTAAGTGAAGATTGGTTAAAGGACTTTGGTAGTTTTGTAATTATACATCAAAAGCATAAACATTAATTGAAGAAATAAATAACTTAATGGGAAACCAGAATGGTTGGCCAGGTAGCTACTATGTAATTATACTAGGCCTATAGTTTTAAGAAAGCTGACTAAAGCACTAGCCTTGCATGCAGCCTACCCCAGAAACTCACAAAGTATCCTCACAATGTAGCCCAAGTACCACCATGAGTGATCCCTGAATAGAAAGAAATGTAAGCCATCAGCATCAGTGAGTGTGGCCCTAAAGCAAAACAAACAACAAAGCAAGTTAAGTACACGTTCTCTAAAAACTGGACAGCAGAGAGGTCCTCTTTGTGACTCAAAAAATACCATTTTTTGCACAGTCCAAGCCTGAAGAATAACACTGTCATGGTCCTTCTAAATACAACACACAATAACATCTTCAAAATGCAAAAGTCACAATGAAAAGGCAACACAGAACCCTCATCCTGCTAAGTGAGCGAAGATAGTACCTCTGAAGACCCAATAAGTATCAGCCATCTATATGGCCTTTCTAGTAAGGACTTTAGAGAGGAAATGAGGATATTCAAACTCAAAGAAATTCAAAGAAATCATGGAACATGCAGCATGTAAGACTCAAGAAAATATGTGAGCAAAAATTTAAAATTTCAGTGCCAGAGCGGTGGTGCAGTGATATGGCGTTTGCCTTGCACGTTGCTGACCTAGGACAAACCTTGGTACAACCCCCCAAGCCAGGAGCAATTTCTGAGCACATAGCCAGGAGTAACCACCGAGCGTCACTGGGTGAGGACCAAAAAAGAAGAAAAGGAAAAAAAAGAGAAAAATTTCAGGCTGGAGAGATAACACAGCAATAGGACATTTGCTTTGCATGCAGCCAATCCAGGACAGACAGTGGTTCGAATCCCGGCATCCCATATGGTCCCCAGAGCTTGCCAGAAGCGATTTCTGAGCTCAGAGACACCTGGTGTGACCCAAATACAAAAACAAAACCAAAATTAAAAGTTTCAAACAGAAATGACAGAGCTGATAAAGTTGGCAAAATTAAAAATGCACTGGAAGGCCTCATCAGCAGAGTTATTAACAGCTGCTGAGGACAGAATCAGTGACCTGGAAGCTGAAGTGCAGAAAACCTCCAGACAACAAAATTAAAAAGAAAGCCTCAAAATAAACGAACAGATGGCAAGAGAACATTGGGATCGATTCAAGAGAAACAACTTAAGAATCATTGGGGTCCCAGAGAGCCAGGAAGAAATTCCCTGTGAAAAAGCAATAGTTAAAAACATTGCTGAGAAGTTCTTAGACCTGGAGAATGCAGGTATCCACATCCTGAATGAGCAAGAGACCCAAATTAAAAAAAAAAAATCCCAAGGCACATCTTAATCAGAATGATAAAAGCCAGAGATAAAACATTGAATCAAACAGAAAGATCAAAAAAAATCATATACCAAAAAAAATCCTTAGAACTTAGAAATTTACCAAAAGAAACACTTTAGGCCTGAAGGCAGTGGTGGGTGGGATGTAGAGAAAAAAAAACTCAATTAAATGAATGCCTCACCATTAATACTTTACCCAGCCAGACTCTCATCCAGATTTGAAGAAAACGGGGCCGGAGAGATAGCATGGAGGTAGTGCGTTTGCCTTGCATGCAGAAGGATAGTGGTTTGAATTCCGGCATCCCATATGGTCCCCTGAACCTGCCAGGAGCGATTTCTGAGTGTAGGGCTGGGAGTAACCCCTGAGCGTTGCCGGTGTGACCAAAAAAAAATAAAAAATAAAAAAAAATAAAAAATAAAAAAACCAACAGATTTGAAGAATCCATGGATTCATGGATAACCAACTCAGGAACTTCATAGACTCAAAACCAACTTTAGGGCAGAATTGAATGGGGTACTTGAAGACAAGACAAACCCTACAAAAAGACCAAACTTCAATAAAAAGAAAAAGGACATAAAATTCCTTGACAATAATTGTTCTCAATGTTAACTAAATATACCAATTAAGAGACACAGAGTAGCAAAATGGTTTAAAAAAATGAATCCAACATTCTTCTACCTGCAAAAAAAAAAAAAAAAATTTAATACAGAAAATGTCAGTCATTGGAAGATGATCCTTTTTCACTGCATGGGAAAAAAAGAAGAAGAAGCCTTAATGCAGAAAGCCCTCTCTGCATGCCTATGCTCACTGCAGCACTATTCACAATAGCCAGCATCTGGAAACTACCCAAATGCCTGAGAATAAATGAATGGATAAAGAAATTGGTACAACTATACAATGAAATACTATACAGCTGTTTAATAAAAATGAAGTCATGAAATTTGTTTATATATAAATAGATATTGAGAGTATTATGCTGAGGGAAATGAATCAGAGGGAGGATAGGCATAGAATAACTGCACTCAAACAATGATGGCCAGGAGGAACTGGTTCATGGTAAGAAGCTTGCCACAAGGAACAATGAGAGCGCAGTTAGGGCAGAGGACACTTCCGTGACACCTGATAACTCTGGAGAAGAACTGGGTGCTGAAAAGAGGTTAAGTAATGCAAGATACCCCTTCAGTAACAATATTGCAAACCAGTGTCTAAACAGAGAGAAGAAAGAAGAGAGAAGAAAGAAGAGAGAGAAGGAGAAGGAAGAGGAAGAGGAGGAAGGGTGAAGAAAAAAGAAACATCTGCCATAGAGGCAGGGAAGAAACTGGGAACACTGGTAGCAGTAATATGCCCTGGTGAAGGAATGAATGCTGGAACTCAATCATGAACTTTAAAACTAATCTATCTTACAGTGATTCAATTAAAAACTCAATTAAAGGGCCAGATTGGTGGTATAGCTGCCTTACTGCATGCAGCTAATATAGGATGGATTGCGGTTTGATTCCCCTGTGTCCCATATGTTCCCCCAAGCCAGGAGCGCATAGTCACTGGGTGTGGCCCCAAAGCCAGAAATCAAAAACAACAAAAAAACTGAATTAAAAAAAAAAAGTTAACTAGAGGGGCAGAGGGGAGAAAAGTTAACTCTTGCCTTCAAACAACTGGGCCCATATATTACTGTCAACAAGTTTCTTTGTCGTCTTGGTGCACAAAAAGATGCAATTTGTAGATTAAAAGCTTGTGAAATGTATTAATCTCTTTCCTATCTGGCACTGTATACAGATATAAAGGTGTAGAATAATTTCTGACCAAACCACCAAAAGATCAGCTTAATTTTAACTTCAGATCTAAAGATCTGGCTATTACCAAGTGTTCTTCTAAGTGTTCTGAGTAAGCCAATAAGATGTCTTTAATTACTGATGTTTACATTGACAAAATATCTAATGGGTACAAAATGATTCATAAATTGAATTTGTTCCTAGATAGAAAAACAAGTATAGTACCAAAACAAGTTTGGTACCTATGGAAGAAAGATGATAATATATAATGAAAAAGATCATAGCAAAATCTTGTGATAATATCCTACAACTATACAAATTTTGGTAATGTGATTCATGTAAAAATTTTACATATGGAGCATAACTGATTTGGCATTCAAATTTCTAAAATTATCTGTTGGCTAGCTTTGCAGGCAGGCTTACTTTGGCAACTTCATAAATTCTGCAAAAATCCAAGTTTGAATTTCACAAGTCTGAATATTTCTGTACCCTACTAACACAATTATGGTAGTTTGACTGTGTCATTTAAGACATATTATTTTTACATCGATTAACTAGGTAGCATAGACTGGCATTCCATGCCATGCCTCACAGACCCTGCTGGTTCAAGTTTAATTTGGGATTTAATAAAATGGTCAAAATACTTGATTCCTGAAGCAAACAAATGATAAAAGTGGTATTAAGTCCTCTTGCCAATTTCTTTAGTGCTTTACATATTATCATCTTAACAATTTCTTCTGTGCAATGACCTAAGCCTAAAATTTCATTCACATTTTTACTTTAGCTTCTCATATTTATGAGTATCACAATACACTACTGGTCACAAGCATCAGGTCCTAAGGGCAGCTACTGACAACACAAAAGATTTTCCTGAGTTAGGTCATTTCATAAAGAGAATAAACTATAGAATAAATCGAACTCTACAGTTTAGGTGACACATTGCGAATGAGCAACTCAATTATTTGGGGGTGGCTAGGGGGACTTCTTACTTTGTGCTCAAGAATTGTTCCTGGAGAACTCAGGGTTCCATGTGGGAAGCCAGATATAAACTCTGGTCGACTGTTTACAAGGCAAATGGCCTACCTACTATATATTGCTTTGGTCATGGGGTCAACTTCTGATTCAATAATAAAGGTCAAGCATTCATCTTAGCCTCAATGGCCACATATCAGAGCCTCAGATTCTTGCCTGTGAAAGAAAGGAATGCCTATGGTGACTTCTAACATTCTCCCTAGGTCTAAAATGCAATCTTCCTGATTTGATATGCATTTATCTCACTAACAATAGTATTTTCAAATAGGTTTGATCGTAGCTTGACTTACGTAGTCATAAGTTCAAGGTAATTTGGTTATTTACAAATAAAAATGGCAGTAACCTCTAAATGCAGGTAAATAAATTGGATTTGACTTTCTTTTGTACTTTTCTGCATTTAAAGATTTCTCTACAAAGAAATATGGAGCACATTTATAATTTTTTATTTTTAACCATCCTATTTGAATGAAAATTTCATAAAAAAATTTTAATTACATTTTATTTTTAGAAAAATCTGTTTAGGGCTGGGGCGGTGGCATAGTGGTAGGGCATTTGCCTTGTATGTGGCTGACCTAGGACGGACCTCAGTTTGATCCCCCAGCATTCCATATGGTCTTGTAAGCCAGGAGCAATTTCTGAGCGCAGAGTCAGGAGTAACCCCTGAGCATCACTGGGTGTGGCCCAAAAACAAACAAAAAAGAAAAATCCATTTAAAACAAACATCTATACTGCACATATAGCAGTTCTCTAATTCCTAGTGTCTTAAACTCCATAAATTTGGGCTGTGAAATTGGTTTTGAAATATATTTCCAATTCATTATCTGTGAATGTTTGATTTGTATAATATTTTTATATACCTGAGATTGTGTAAAAACTTCTTAAATGAAAAGGTCACTAGAGGGGCTGGAGAGATAGCATGGAGGTAAGGCGTTTGCCTTTCATGCAGAAGGTCATCAGTTCGAATCCCGGCGTCCCATATGGTCCCCCGTGCCTGCCAGGAGCAATTTCTGAGCACGGAGCCAGGAATAACCCCTGAGCAGTGCCGGGTGTGACCCAAAAAAAAACCACAAAAAAAAAAAAAAAAAAAAAAAAGAAAAGGTCACTAGAGTAAAATTTAAGAAATTTTGCTCTGGGGCCGGCGTGGTGGCGCTAGAGGTAAGGTGCCTGCCTTGCCTGCGCTAGCCTAGGATGGACTGGGGTTCGATCCCCCAGTGTCCTATATGATCCCCCAAGCCAGTAGCAATTTCTGAGCGCATAGCCAGGAGTAACTCCTGAGCGTTAGTTACCAGGTGTGGCCCAAACTCCCCCCCCCCAAAATAAGAAATTTTGCTCTAATCCAAGACTACTGTATAACTATTTTATTGCAACTAATATTTCAAGGGGGCTTGAGCAATAGCACTGTGGGCAGGGCGCTTGCCTTGCATGTAACTAATGCAGGTTAATTTTTTTTTAATAATTACTTAAGTACCATGGTTAAAAAATTGCTCATGATTAAGTTTCAGTCATAAAATGTACACTACCCTTCACTAGTACACTTTTCCTATCACTAATGTCCCTAGTGTCCCTCTCACTACCCACCCGCCTGTCTCTGGGGCAGATATTTTATATTTCTCTCTCTCTCTCTCTCTCTCTCTCTCTCTCTCTCTCTCTCTCTCTCTCTCTCTCTCTCTCTCTCTCTCTCTCTCTCTCCTCGCACTCTCTCTCTCTCTCTCTCTCTCTCTCTCTCTCTCTCTCTCTCTCTCTCTCTCTCTCTCTCCACTATAATGGTTTGAACTATTATTAATGAAGGGGGACTATACAAGTCACTTTATCCTCTTTCAGCACCCAATTATTGTTTAGATTGTTCAGTTCCAACTATTATTGTCAACCCAGGTTTGAGCCCCAGCATCCCATATAGTCCCCAAGCACTGTTAGAAGTTAATTCCTGTATGCAGAACCAGAAGTAACCCCTGAGTATTGCAGAAGGTGGCACCCCACCTCACAAAATAAAATTTGAAGTAAACATTCATCACAGAAATAAGGCCCTGGGTTCACTACCCAGCATTAATAAAACATTCCATATGGTTATGTTTGTTTGATTTCAGGCTAAATGTTCCAGAGAGGGGGCAGTGAGAGGCTACTGAGTCAGAATACACTGGACTCATAAGTATCATGGAATATAAACAAAGGCAGAATATATCTTTGTTTTTTTTTTGTTGTTTTTTTTGTGGGGGGGGTTGTTTTGTTTTTGGGCCATGCCAAGCAATGCTCAGGGGTTACTCCTGGCTGTGCTCAGAAATCATTCCTGGCAGGCCCGGTAGACCATATAGGATGCTGGGGATTGATCTCGGGTCTGTCTCAGGTTAGCTGCATGCATGCCAAATGCCCTAAAGATGTGCTATCTCTCCAGTCCCTATTTTTGATCTTTAAACTTCCTAACTATAGATATATTTTAAGTATCCCAATATCTATGTTAATTATATTTGTCTGAACTTAAGTGAATTATAGTTGAACTGGAATTCCCCAGAATTAGTTTCCAAGACAATGATAAAAGTACAAATAATATACCTGAGGATAAATAAATTAAGTAAGAGAGAGATGGAAGGGTATGTGAAAGAGAAGGTTTATTGCTATGAGCAATTTGGGTCCTATGCCTGCTGAAGATGTCTGTCATACTTTAGGAAACTCAACTAATGGATAAGAATGAGCTCCTGGGCCTGGAACAATAGCACAGCAGGTAGGGAGTTTGCCTTGCAGATAGCCAACCTGGGTTAGATCCCCAGTATTGCAAGCCCACTAGGAGTTGTTGCAAGTCAGCCTCTGAAGCGGTTGACTGATGGAGGGATGGAGGATGAGATCTTTCCCCTCCAACTCGGAGCACGCGTCTGCCACCCTGTTCAGCCAGCAGTTCTGAGGTGAAGCGGCGTGTAAACAGCTCACAGACGGTCAGGCTTGTGAAAATATCAGCTTTATTCAGAGGACAAGACTGAAGTCCAAAGCCTCAGCATCAGTTCCAGCCAAAAAGCCCCTGCCTTCCACAGACCCTTTTTTTTTATCCCCCAGAATCAGGTACCACCCAATGGTGGGGGCAGAATGCCAGGTCACACCCTAGGGTAGGGCACAACCACCCATCAGTGTAGGGTCAGTAACATAATAATCCCATAAAATGTTTACATACACAACAGGAGTGATAATGAACACAGAGTCAGGAGTAATCAATCCCCTGAGCACTGCTGAGTACTCTTGGTGTGTCCCCCAGTTCAGCCCTCCCCTCCACAAAAGATGAGCTCCTGGAGCAGCTCTGGAGTTCAATCACAGCTGAGGCTGCTCTCAAGTACAATAGCCACCTAGTAGGTCTGGCTTGCTCCAATACTGCCAGTGGAAAGAGTCTTCCATAAACCAGAGACAGGTTTCAGGCTAAAAGTTTAAAAGTAGAGTACAGGCTTAAGAAAAATGCCACTGAGTCAGCAGACACTAAACCCTTAAGCATCATGAAATGTGGGCAAAGAGAGAATATGTTTCTACCTTGAATTACATTAAGAAAAAATGTCCTTAAATAAAGACAAAAGCTGTTATGTCAACCAAGAGTAAACAGCTCAAAATGTGCCAAGAATTCAGTTGGAAGGCAAACTTTAAATAACACAAAAAAGGAAATAGGGGCTAGTGACAAGGCCAAAAGGCTTAGACTTTTGACACTTCATTGCTCTCTGGGGAAAGCCAGCTATGACACTCCCCCACCAAAAGGAATAAAGTCTATATTATGAGTTTCAGTCTACAATTCAGTGGGAAAAGAGCATAAAAAATAGTTCACAAGAAATAAAGAAGCTCTAATAAAATAGTTTTAAAAGGGGGACGGGATATTTTCTTGGCAACTTTTGGGGGGAGACCATTCTAGCAGTGCACCGGATGCTGGAGATTAAACCAGAACCCACTGCATTAAGGCAAGTGCCCTATTGTACTATCAATCCAGACCTTGGTTTAGATTCTTTTCAAGTATCTCCCAACAACTCATTCCAAAGAGCAGTCTCAGTAAACAGCCTCTCTGGGTTGGGTATGAAGTCCCACAGTGATCCTTCTCTGGCCTCTCCTGGAGAACATGAGCCTTAAAACATGTATTATTGGGATCAGACAGGTATGACAGTAGTAAGGAGCTTGTCTTGAACAAAGTTGACTTAGATTCAATCCCCAGTTACCACATATAGCCTCCTGAGCCCTGCCGGATTGATCCCTGAACAGAGTCAGAAGTATGCCTTGAGCATAGCTGAGTATGGCCCAAAGACAAAAATAAATACATAAAAATAATTTTATTTAAAAAAAATCATGATCATTACAAACACAGCAACAAGACCCTAGTCCTACCCTTCAGTCAGTTGCCATGCTTCTTCTCAACAAAGATGAACCAGCTTTTTGCTAGAAGCCTCAGATCTTGAAGGCATAAGCAGTGAGTCTTTGAAGAACAAAGTTTACAAGATGATGATTGAGCATGATTGTGGATGGAATAAGGAAAATTGGAAAATGGAATAAATAATAACCGGGTTAAGGACAATGGAGATATTTTACTTAACATGAAATTTCTTCTGAATATTATAGTAATGCAATATACTTACTGCTGAGGCATGCAAGTAAAATTCTTGTTTAAAATAAGGGGGAAACCTTACATGAACTGATTCTTTGGTTAAAATTAGGATCAAATTTAATTTTTATAGTCAAGAACAATTAAGTTGTCTGCTCCTATTTTCTGGATCATGAGAGCTATTCACACTGAAATCTAAGTTTTTACTCATCTTAAAAAAAAAAAAGCCTTGAAGTGCTGACACAAATAATTCTGTTTTAATTTAAATCCTGCACATCACCGTAGTAATAGATTCATCACACATCTGAGAGAAGGACATATTACAAGGAAAATTGTTCTCTTCTTCTAGATTGGACATACACTGCAGAAGCCAACTTATCAATGAATGCTGCCTGTTTTAAAAACTCTTTCATAGTTTTCACCATCATCAAATCAGGGTACTTCTTTCTTCTATTAACTACCATTTATTACTTTCTAGTAAATGAACACTATTCCTAAGAAAAAGAGCCAGTCATTGAAAAGAAATTCCATTTTAGATACATTAAGCCTCAGAGGCATTGAATACTTATTATTATTAAAGATTTTGGCATGCTTAACTTATTCAGTTGTATTCTATAGATTGTCAGATCTTAAATATATCTTAACATATGCCTTCTAAGTGATATAAAATGAAACTATAGGGGCCAGAGAGATAGCATGAAGGTAAGGTGTTTGCCTTTCATGCAGAAGGTCGGTGGTTCGAATCCTGGTGTCCCATATGGTCCCCCGTGCCTGCCAGGAGCAATTTCTGAGCCTGGAGCCAGGAATAACCCCTGAGCACTGCCGGGTGTGACCCAAAAACCACACACACACACACACACACACACACACACACAAATGAAACTATATTCTTCTTCAACTCTTTCTATCCTCTATAGGCTTTGGGGGTTTTTGGCCACAGCTAGCAGTGCTCAGGGCTTACTCTTAGCTCTGTACTCAGGATTCACTACTGGTGGGCTCAGGGGACCATATAGGATTCTAGAAATTAAATTCAACTTTGTTGTGTGCAAGGCTTGGGTCCTGACTGCTATACTACCACCACTCTGGCCCCTCTGTAAATGTTCTAAAACTTAATACAAAACTGAAAATTAAAATAAATTTTTAAAAATGTTAAAAGGAGGGGCCGGAGAGATAGCATAAAGGTAAGGTGTTTGCCTTTCATGCAGGAGGCCATCGTTTCGAATCCCATGTCCCATATGGTCCCCGTGCCTGCCAGGAGCAATTTCTGAGCCTGGAGCCAGGAATAACCCCTGAGCACTGCTGGGTGTGACCCAAAAACCACAAAAAAAAAAAAAGTTAAAAGAAAAACTAGCTTCACATTGGCACTTCCAGTTTCAATCTTCTTAGAGAAGCCCGGCAGAAGGGGAGTGCATACAGTTACAACTCATATTTTTCTTTTTTTTGGTTTTTGGGTCACACCCGGCAGCGCTCAGGGGTTACTCCTGGCTCCAGGTTCAAAAATCGCTCCTGGCAGGCTCGGGGGACCATATGGGATGCCAGGATTCGAACTAATGACCTTCTGCATGAAAGGCAAATACCTTACCTCCATACTATCTCTGCAGCCCCACAACTTATATTTTTCAAATAAGAAGGGTTAATGACCAAATTTCTTAAAACAGTGAATACAAAGTTCACAAGCTATTGCAATGAGTTCTCTTATAAGTCAAATATTAACAAGTCAAGTGTTAGGAATAGGTAGAGTTCAAAGAGCTGAAACATAAGACTTGCATGTAGGGGGCATAAGTTTGATCACTAGTACTGAATGGTTCCCTGAGCGCTCCAAGGAGCAGCCCAAGCATAGTAGGGTCTGACCGAAAAAGAAGTGTGAAATACATAGCCATTTAAAGTTACTCAAATCTCAAATTGTTCTTTAGTGTGTGTGTGTGTGTGTGTGTGTGTGTTTGGTTTTTTGTTTTTGGACCACACCTGGTGACACTCAGGGGTTCCTCCTGGCTATGAGCTCAGAAATCTCTCCTGGCTTGGGGGACCATATGGGACGGTGGGGGATCGAACCTCAGTCGGTCCTGGGTAAGCCCGTGCAAGGCAGACACCCTACTGCTTGCACCACCACTCTGGCCCCTCCTTAGCGTATATTTTTGTGCTTTATCTTTAAGAAAAAAAAATTAAAACAAATTAAATGAAATTAGTATATTTTAAAAATTAGGAAAAGGGAAGAATGTTTATTTTACCAAAATTACAAAACAAGATGATACTCTACACACTGAATGATTCTATTTCTCATGCAAACTATTCTACTAGGATGTTACACATTGTTGTACTTCAGGAGCATTCTGTTTTTAAATTTTTAGCTTTTGGATCAGATGAGGTCATGCCTGAGGGTTATTACTGTCAAGTCTTTGAGGACAACAGGATTCAGCTTGAATCCAGAGCTCACAGGACATAGTATACACTAAATGCAAAGTACAAAATGCAGCCCATTGAGCTGTCTCTCTTGACTCAAAAGTGGTTTTTTTTCTTTTTTTTTTTTGGAGGGGGCGTTCAGCCGTACCCGGTGACACTCAGGGGTTCCTCGTAGGTATGCACTCAGAAATCACTCCTGGCTTGAGGGACCATATGGGACGCAGGGGGATAGAACCACAGTCCGTCCTAGGTTAGTGCATGCAAGGAAAATGCTCTACAGTTTATGCCACCTCTCCAGCCCTAAAAGTGTTTCATTTTAATTTTGAAAGGTAAACTACAACGATACTCTGTACAATTGATTTCTTTATTTTCAAAATTACAGAAAGTTTTAATTAAAGCATCCTGAAGACAGGCACTCTGCTGCTGAAAGGTCCCAAGCCTTTCCAGAAGTCTTCACATATAGACTGGCTCCAGCTGACAGATGTAGACAACAAAGCCTATCAGTAATTAGAGTAATTAGTAATCACAGTTCTGGTTATCTGAGGCTCCTTTGCTACATATAACGTCTAAGAGTCAATGTTCTTAGTGGAAGACATAAATAAAGTGATATTCATTTCCAAAATCCTCCCCACACCTAGCATGAGGCATCAAAAATATTGATTAGAATTCACTGAATGTCATTGAAAATTTCACAAGATCAATAGTACATTTTTTTGTTTGTTTGTTTTTTTGGGTCACACCCAGCTGTGCTCAGGGGTTACTCCTGGCTCTAGGCTCAGAAATCACTCCTGGCTGGGGGTCGGAGAGATAGCATGGAGGTAAGGCATTTGTCTTTCATGCAGGAGGTCATCAGTTCGAATCCCGGCGCCCCATATGGTCCCCTGTGCCTGCCAGGAGCAATTTCTGAGCCTGGAGCCAGAAATAACCCCTGAGCACTGCCGGGTGTGACCCAAAAACCACAAAAAAAAAAAAAAAAAAAAAAAAAGAAATCACTCCTGGCAGGCTCAAGGGACCATATGGGATGCTGGAATTAGAACCATTGTCCTTCTGCATGCAAGGCCAATGCCTTACCTCCTATCTCTCCAGCCCCCAATAGTACATTTTTAAGCTTAAATTTAAAATGTGGTAAAGAAAAAAAAAAGGCATACAATCTATCAAATAGTTTCTATAACCAATCAAATATTTGCTAATTAACACATAACTAATTTTGCTTTGGTATGAAGAACTGAACCACAAATTGAACTTAGAATGTATTTTAAATTAGTGACTCATCCCTCATTCAGACTTTCAACTGTTAAATTCTTTATTTGTGAAATGAAGGAAGCATATCACCTTTTATAATCATTAGGATTAAATGAACTGGATAAAGGATATTAATGTACTGGAAACCTTACTGGGTTATTTTGCTTTTGCTTTATTACTCTAAAAGCATCTACAATTATTTTAGTTCTTATTAGTCCATCTACAATCTATACATTTAAAGAGAATATTCAAAATGTCATAAAAGTTCTATTCTCTACTGCTATAAAACTTACATCGTGAGCTGACAAGTTAAATAACTAGCGAGTATAAATATATTTTCATTTAATAGCCCATGTGGGTCAGTGGCTACAATGTCAGAAATCACATTTCTGTAGCATAAGAAAAACACAAACTTTTCATTGTTAAAACAAAATTTTTCAGAGATAAAAACTGTTTTCCAAGCTGGAGTGAAAGAACAGAACACAAGAGTACTTTCTTTAAATGCTGCTAACCTGGGTTCGATTCCCAGCATCCCATATGATCTTCCAAGCATGGCCAGGAATAATTCCTGAACAGAGAGCAAGGAGTGACCCCTAAGAACTACTGCATGTGGCCCCAAAACAAAACAAAACACAAATAATTTTCTCATAATTTTCCTTTTCTTCACTTTGTCAGTATAGATTAAGAAAGGGAAAAAATGCAATTTAGGAAGTGAAATTCCACTTTATAAAATAAGGCAAATGCGGGTTCCTAAAAATGTAAACAAAATATGCCTGAGACTGGCACATGCTAACTGCTTAGCAAATAACTATTAAAAAGACATGTAACAGACTGCTCTTTCATGCACATCTCAGAATGCTTGAATTAGTGGGTGGCCTTGCCTTCCAACATCACCAATAAACATAACCTCCTCCTTCCTAAGTAACCTCTGCTTAAATGAGTCCTCTGGGATAGGAAACATGTAAGTTCAAGACCCTCTGTCAGAAAACTATAAGCCACTAAGAGAGAACAGACAAAAGTTATACAAGAGAAATGAAAAATACACAGGGTTTTTTTTTTTCCTTTTAAATCATTGTGGTCAAAGAAGAAATAATAAAAAAAAAAAAAGACATCTGTAGAAAGAAGGAAACCATTAGCCACAGTGGTGTGAGGTTAATCACATACAAAGAAAGATTGGGGTGAGATTTTAGAAGAATGGGGAAGTCTTAAGAACAGTGCGACAGGTGGTGAGCAAATAGAGATCAGTTTGCTGATTGGGAAGATTCAGGAAGGAATGTAATAAGGGTTCATGAAAACCTTATAAGATTGGTAAACCAAAGAGCTTGAAGGGCTCCTGCAGGGTAAACAACAGGTTCTCTCTTAATCTGAGAAAAACACCATAGTTACAACAAAGTATTTGGTCATTCAGCCACTCAAAGCAGGTGTGTAGATTTTCATGTAGATAGATTGGGTTCATTTCTGACATCCCATCGGGTGTCCTGAATATCTCTCCAGGAGTGATCCCTGAGCAAGGAGTCAAGTGTAATCCCTGGGCATTTCTGAATGTGACCCTTAAACCAAATCAAAAAGCTTCCATGGAGCTTTTTTTCTTTAAGATTGATTAGAGTTAAAACATTGTTTCTAGGGGCCGTAGAGATAGCATTGAGGTAAGGCATTTGCCTTTCATGCAGAAGGATGGTGGTTCGAATCCCAGCATCCCATATGGTCACCTGAGCCTGCCAGGAGCGATTTCTGAGCATAGAACCAGGAGTAACCCCTAAGCACTGCCGGGTGTGACCCAAAAACCAAAAACAAACAAACAAACAAAAATTGTTTCTGTCCTAGAAGACTATCAAAAGCATTGATAATAAAAATGTGAGTATTTCAGAACAAAATATGAAACCAAATCTTGTAGTACTTTTAAAATGTGAGAAGAAGTGTGTTGACCACTAAGGTAAAAAGATAGTAATTAAAAACTAATAAATGATCAATCATCAAAACTTTATTTGAACTCCAAAGTACTCTCTGGTAGAAGGTACATGTACCAAATACACGAAAAACAGGAGGAAATTTAGGGGAGAAATCATAGCATTGTACTTTGCCTGCTGGCATGGAACACTTTCTTTCATACATGGATGTTTTCTATGAATGCTTACATCAATCACTTCTAGTTGAAATGCTGAATGAGCTGACATTAACCATCCCACTTTGAAATGTAGGACTGTTTTTGGAAAATAAATATACTTGCTATCTAAAACAAACCATCACTGAAATAAAAAAAAAACATAGAAAAAGAACAAACATATTTCATCATTTCCAATGATGGGGGCTGCGGAGGGATGGGGCACTAAGAGAGAATTGAAAACTTTAACTTGTCTATTGGTAACCACTTTTGCCAGAGAAATTTGTGACCAAGTATATAAAATATGTAAATGAACACAACTCATAAATTTAATTTAATACAAACTTTAAATGACACCCACAATCAGTTACAACAGGAGTGGATATTTTGCATCTTTTGGACCTTTATTAAAAAGGGACCATTTGGATTTTTATTACACAATTCTCCAATTTATTACACAATTTAAACCATATAATACAGGTAGACAAGTTGGGACCTCCTGTGAGAAGCAGAGCGATCTAACTAATCAGGTACCAGACCATGATTTTCCAAGCTTGATTTGGTCCTCAGACTAGCTGTTCTCCACTCAGTGATACAGAGAAACAACTCAAAAGGTGTAAGAACTAGATCTTGGATCACCTGAATCCTGAGTATAAGGGTGGGGCTTCAATCCCTTGCATTGCAAAATGCGTCCCTGGCAGCTCCTGCTATCTATATCACCGAATGTGGTTTCCAGCCATGACAAATGCAAGTGTGTGAGTACCACAGCTGGCCATTGGTGCCCCACACCAGCAGTAAGACAAACAGAATGTGGTCAAGCAATGCAAGTAATGAATGACAGCCCATCAAGTACATTCTAGTTATCATTGGCAAATACCATGGCAAGGTATGTGTGCACCACAATTTATGTGTGGAGAGCAGTTCAAGTAAATATGCGAGTCCCAAGCCAGGTATATGTAACTTCCTGTCATGAAACAATAATAGAGGCTAAAGGGAGACAAGAGATGGGACAATGATGACATTTTATTTAAAATCAAAAAAAGTAAATTTAAATGTTTCTAATATGCTCAGTAAAAATACTCTTAATTTTATAAACAAGGCATTATAATTTATCAAGGTTATACATGTAAGTTTAATTATTAATGTTTCATATAATTTTAGGAAAAAAGCAGGAAAAATTATCACTGATATCAGTCATTACATTCTTGGGCATTTCCTCCAGAAAAATGTACATTGACACTGACACAAATTGTAAATTGATTTATATTTTAAATAATAAAATAATAAAGTGTTTAGGAGCATTAAAAACTATTAAAACCAAGGAAATATTGTATCATAGAATATAAAAATGTAAAAGAGAATGAAACAAAGAGTTCTGCTACACTAGGCCAAAACAATTATGAATTTCCTGTTTTACAAGTTTTAATGTTTATTTTCACAACTTTATGATTGTAAATTAAATTGAGAAGCACCTTCATCAGGTGAATGGTTAAGCTTGGTACATCCATATTATAGAACTACTCAATAATGGAATAAAACAATTGATACATTGAATAATCTAGATCAATCTTTGATGAACTATTGTTCAGTAAAAAATAAATTCTTATATTACATATGATTTCACTTAAAAACAATATTAAAATGATTATAGAAACAAAATACAATTAGCACTTGGTAGGAATTAAGGGAGAAGTAGCTATAATAAGAAAACCTGAAGATAAGAGAAATAGTATTGAGGGGAAGGTAATTACTGCCACATGGCCAACCCAGATTTGAAACTGGCACCCATCTCGTTCCCTCAGCCAGCCACAAGTAGTTTCTGAGAGCAAAGCGAGGAAGGCCTGAGCACCACTGGAGAAGGCAAACACACACATGCAGACACAGATACACACATCCCCCAACCAATTAATTAAATTAAATTAAATGTTTTTAAAGGAAATGTGAGTAGCTAGAAAGATAAACTCAAAGAGTTGGAATATATGCTTTGCATTGTGGAAGGTCTAGGTTTGATCACAGGTAGCAAACACAGCTCCCCAAGCATAGTCAGGAACTTACCCCAAAATACAGAGCTGGGAGTAGGCCCCAAACAATGTCAGGTGTGGCTCCAAAAGCAAATAAAGAAACTGAGACCCTTTAAGCAATGGAAATGTCCTATAGTCAAGGCTAATATTCAGGATGTGGTACCAGGGTTTGTTTCTGCAAGAGTTTTATATTGAAGAGACTGGAGAGATAGTATTTGTGCATTGGGCGCTAGCCTTGCACACAACTGACCCAGATTCAATTCAAACACACCTGAGCTCCACTAGAAATGTTCCTTGAGAACAGAGCCAGAAATAAACCCTGTGTGTTTTGGGTTATGACTCAAAAAAAAAAAAAAAAGAAAAAGAAAAGAAAAGAAAAGAAAAGAAGTTACCATTGGAGGAAACTAGATAAAGGTAAATAGGATCTCTCTGTAGCACAAGTTTTTTTTTGGTTTTGGTTTTTGGTTTTTGGGTCACACCTGGCAGCACTCAGGAGTTACTCCTGGTTCTATGCTCAGAAATCGTTCCTCGTAGGCTCGGGGGACCATACGGGATGCCGAGATTCGAACCAATGACCTTCTGCATGAAAGGCAAATGCCTTACCTCCATGCTATCTCTCTGGTCACAAGTTTTTATTATTAATTCCTGCCCCTCTTTCCTTCCTTTTTTATGGATGTTGGTGGTGCTTATGGGATGACCTATCAGGCTGTATTGACCACTGAAGGTTATATTATACTCTACCAGTTGTGATAATTATAAACACATTCACCAAGGGTAGCACTTATTAGACCTTGTGCTGCTAGTCCATTTTTATTTGTAATCCTCACTGGAGTCATACACATTATGTGTTCTCCACATATCTGAATGCACTGAGACTAGAAATAATTTGTGGTGACAGTGATTAGATAAAAATCTGCACCAGGACTGCAAACTTGGCACACGTGACATCAGGTACTGAATCCACAACCTTACACTTATTCTTACAGTTATTCTAAGTCACCAGTCAGAATTTAAATAATCAAAAAATAAAAAGCTGAACTTAAAATTCTAATTTACTCAACTTTTAACATTGGTGAAGGAATGGTATAGGTCATACTCCCCCAGTGTTCAGGATTGGCCCCAGAGAGTGCTCAGGAAACCATAAGTGATGCTGGCAATTTGAACCAAGGTTAAGCCCCCTCAGTCACATCCAAGGCAAGCAAGAACCTTACATCCTATACTATCTCTGGCCCAAAATTTGAACACTTGGCGCCAATAAAGTGTTTAGTAGCACTAGGAACTATTAAAACCAAGGAAATACTATATAATAAAATATAAAAATGTACAATAAAATAAAACAAACAGATCTACTACATTCAAAAACAGTTATGAAGTTTCATGTTTTATAAGTTTTAATATTTTCACAGCTTTATGATTGTAATTGTTCTCATTATTTGACTTCCCCTTTGAAAAACTTCACATTTCACCTAAATTCTATCTCCAAAATTCATCACTGAGTAAACAAAATGGATGACTAATTCACAAAAGACAGCAATGTGGTCACCATCATACTGTTAAAACCTACAACACTTGGTTTGATGGCTGTAGATAAAATGTATTTTTTGTTTGTTTGTTTGGTTTTTGGTTTTTGGGTCACAACCGGCCTTGCTCAGGGGTTACTCCTAGCTGTCTGCTCAGAAATAGCTCCTGGCAGGCACGGGGGACCATATGGCACACAGGGATTCGAACCAACCACCTTTGGTCCTGGATCGGCTGCTTGCAAGGCAAACACCGCTGTGCTATCTCTCTGGGCCCAGATAAAATGTTTTAAGAGCATTATGTAAATTCAACTCATGGTATTTATAATTCAGGCAAATAAGGTCAAAATAAACATAAATCAGTGTTTCATATCTTTTAATTTACATTTTTAGTGAGGAATTTGTTGTAATGATTATTTTAGTTTTGGATTTGGGGCCACACCCAGCAGTGTTCAGGGCTTACTTTTAGTTCTGTATTCAGGGATCACGTCTGGCAGATTTGGGGGACCATATGGGATATCAGAGATCAAACCTTAGATCGACCACCTCCCCACAGTACTATCACTCTAAATATTTTGAAAATCTAGGAAAACAGCTTGCAAAAAAAAGAGAGGGTAGATTCCCTCAGACTAGTAGGTGAAGGTACTGCAAAATTAGAATCCAAGTTTATTCATTCATTTAAGTCATTGGAAAAAGTTACAGATCAAGACGAAGTGATAAAAGAAGTCTCTACTTGTCAAGAATTCAGAAGAGGAGGACCATGGGATTGCAAAACTCATATACTCCATTCACGTCTTAAAATAATAGATTGGAGGCTGGAGCGATAGCGCAGTGGTCGGGCATTTGCCTTGCACAAGGTTGACCCAGGACAGACCTTGGTTCGATCCCCGGCATCCTATATGCTCCCCCAAGCCAGGAGCATAGGCAGGAGTAACCACTGACACCAGGTGTGCCCCCGCCCAATAAAAAAAGTTAAATTGATGTTACTTCTTTGAAAAACTGTAATCAGTTTGAGCAAATGACTGGCAAAGAGCATTCTGGAAGATTGACAACTGGCAATATACTATCCAAAGATTACAGACTGACACATATTTTTGTCTGTTGATCGTTTCAGATATTCAACAGCTAAGTTGTTTATTACAGGTCTCAAAATGATAACAATTAAATGTCCAGTTGAGTTTCTGGATCCCTTATTCAATGATTCTTTTAAGCATCAAGTTTGTTGCTTACTTATTGACAAATTGACAATAAGTAGAAAATTCCCATCAATAAGTAGAAAATTACAACAAAAAAAAAGTGTAATTGAAGTTATGATTAAAAGCAAGACCTTTTGGGGCGGGAGAGATAGCATAAAGGTATGGCGTTTGTCTTGCATGCAGAAGGACAGTGGTTCAAATTCCGGCATCCCATATGGTCCCCTGACCTGCCAGGAGATATTTCTGAGTGTAGGGCCAGGAGTAACCCCTGAGTGCTGCCAGGTGTGACCCAAAAACAAACAAACAAAAAAAGAACCAAATAAATTAAGACCTTTTATTCTAGCAGGTAATAAAAGTGACTTCCAAAATATTTTTCTATTTATTCATAATATTGGAAGGGAATGCATTCAATAATAACAAATCAGAATTATAATGTCACAAAAATTGCGTAAGGATAAAAATAAAGCACAAAATAAATAAACCAAATTAGTACTATATGAAAATAAAAAATTAAAGCAACAATTAACTATAAATTATGGCTCTTTATAAATGATGAACTTTTCTATGTAATGGATCACTTTATAAGACAACGTGGTAAAGTATTTCAAGAATTATGACCAAAATAACCAAGTTCATGTTAAAACCTTTTCTGAAATTACTGTTTTATAATTGATAGGAAAAAATCTTTTTTAGATGCAGGCTTTTTAGCTAAAGAAAGCCACTGACAGTGGTTACTTGACCTGTTGTTCTGTGTTGTGATAATGTATCAAGTACACAACTGAGAAGTAGACTTAGCTAAAACCTAGGTAAAGCAAAGGCATTTTATAGTGAGCCTTGAACACAATTCTGCATGCTTATTTACTCACCATTTTCTAGGCCAGTTTTTCCCCAGCTAATGTGTCTGTCTTGTCATCCTCAACTTATTACAAAATTAATCACAGGTCCTCAAAGATGTATACTCTGTACTGAATCCAACACAAAGAATAGAAAAAATTGCCTGGAGGAAGTCATCAGTTTAGTCATGACGCCTATCACCAAATTTGATACAGAAGGAAAACTGAACAGAGACTGTTCAAATCTATCTCTTTTAATAGAAGTACCCAAAGCACAACTAATACTTCACACAAAATAGGACTCTACTCTGAAATATTCTAACAAAATTAATTTTGTTCTCCCTTCTTGCCTGGACTCAGAAGAAACTATTTCTACTCAGATACATTCTTTACCTTCCACACACATTGAGTCCAGTATTAGAAACAAAAGGCACTTCACTGCAAAGTGAAACTGGTTTCCATATCGGGAGAATGTTTACTTTGATTATGATGGTGAAATTTCAATCAATTACTATAATTAATAAAAATAAATCAATGGTGAATAATTAATAAAATTCATGTCACACACATAAAATGTACAATTGATTCTCCTCTCTAAAACAATGCATTGCCTTAGAAAAGGAAAACAATCGAAATACTTCTAAATGAGCACTGTGGGAGATAGTACTGGGCTGGAGTACATGCCTTGCATGTAAGAGACCTGGATTCAATCCCCAGAATCACATGGTCATCACCTTCAGGAGCAACTCTTGAGCACTGTGCAGGAGTAATCCCGAGCACTACAGGGGAAAAAACAAAATAACTAAAAATCACTCTAAATTACTGGTTATATGTTCACATATAAATGGATATAGTATTATGTATGTATATAAATATAAATAAACTGTACCAGGTTTTCCCTTTGTGGATTTAGGAGGATCTAGGAAAATTAATTTCTAACTGCTTAACAAACATTTTTTTTTTGAAAGAACACAAATTGAAATAAAATTCACCCTGTTGAAATTCACAATTTCTGAATACTGGCAAATGTAGAATTATATAGAAATGACAAGTACTTATATTTTATGAGATATGGATTGGTGAGTTTCTATAAATATAAAAGTACTCATTGAAAAGTAACAAGTTCCGGGAGTAGAGTCATCGCAGAGAGGAGTGTTGCCTTATAGGCAACTACTTCAGGTTTGATCCCCAACGTTCCATATAGTCAGGGAGACCTGCAAGGAACAATTCCTGATTGAAGGACCAGGAGGAGTAAGCAAGTCCTACACAGTGTTAATTATGAGGCACTTCTCCAAAAGAAAGGTTTTCAGAGTCACAATACCGTGTTTATTGTTAAATTTTCTTGAGGATAAATCAAATCATAACTATAGTAATCAGGTTTGTGAGGAAGTTTTAGGTTTTGGTTTTTAGGCCATACCTAGTAAGACCAGTGTCTTACCCACTGTACCCACTGTATTATCTCTAAGTCTAGTTATTTTTTTAGTCATTTTGTTTTAAGACAAGAGCCTTTAAACCATCCCCTAAATTTCTTTCTGTTCCCATCCTGCTTGGGAAAGAGTCTGAATAGAATATAAGCTTCAAATGTGCCTAGTAATCTGGATAGTAACAAATGATGCCAAGAAGGGAGCCACTGCTTCAGTTAGTATGGGGTTGCATGTTTGTTTAGCTGCAACACCTATATTTTCAGTAGCTGAGCATTTCAGGTATGCAACTTCAATTTTCTCTTCTTATCCCAGAGAGTAAGTTGTAATAAATCCTTGAGGAGAAAACAGTACATTCTTGCTGAGGAAAGAAATATAACACAATGAGAATGCTTGATATTTCAGGAGTCGTGAAATACAAGTACAAGAAGACTCTAGAGAGCATCTATTCCAACACCCTCATTTAACAGATGAAAAACTAGAGCCCAGAGGAGTTAAATGACTGGCTCCTGGGACATACACCTGCTTAGTAACACAGCCAGAACTAGCTGGAGAACCTTCTTTCTGATTATCTATTAACACACTGACACTGAAGCATACCACCAGTGGCTCAAACTTCGATGTGTATTAATGAATACAAATTACAGTGTCAGCATCAACATGTTAAACCATAACCTGATGGTTAAAAAACATCTTCCAAATTTCTCTTCAAATCTTTCTTGCTTTGGCAGTTTCCTATTTCGAATGTAATTAATTTTGGACAGAAAATGCAGTTTATAGAGCTAATTGATTGATATTTACACTTTCGTCATGTATTGACTATCAAAGGCACCAGTATAAAATTACCACTGCTTCAAATTACGAACACAATAGTCGCATACATATTTTAAGAGTATGTTTTATGTTTTCCATGTGTTACCACTTCTAGCCTCCAAAATATAAAATTATCAAGCCTTCACCATTTAAACATGAGTTTATCAAACCATGCTTAACCAAACCACTCACACATATTAGTTAGCTGTATTTTTATATATTCTTAAGTATTGTCTGCTTAAAGAAGTTATGACTCATTTAAAAAAATCCTCGTGTATTTCATTGTATTTCAATATTTAAAAGGTAACCTTTTGCAAACTATCAAGCTTATAATAATTTTTTGCTGGTTTATTTCCTCCCTGAAATTTATGTTCACTAAAGGTCACAAAATGCAAGACAATAATTTCTCTGGCTCGGGACTGATACTTGAGCACACAGGCAGGAGTAAGCCTGGTGTTGTCCCCAAAACAAACAAAAACATTTGCCTGGCTGACAGTAGATACTATACAAAGCATCAAAAAGGACTATAAGGGGCCGGAGAGAGAACATGGAGGTAAGGCATTTGCCTCTCATGCAGAGGATGGTGGCTCGAATCCCGGCATCCCATATGGTCCCCTGTGCCTGCCAGGGGCAATTTCTGAGGATAGAGCCAGGAGTAACCCCTAAGCGCTGCCGGGTATAACCCAAAAAAAAAAAAAAAAAAAAAAAGGACTATAAGATTAAAAACAGTAACTTTAATAAATAAACTAAGGACTAACCCAATGTCGGGTTCTGTTCTGTGTCTTTGCATGTATCAGCTCATTTAAAATTGACAATCAGGAGGTATATAGTGCTGGTAATATCTATAACCAAAATATTTTACAGATGTGAAAAATAATCTAAAAAGATTATGTAATTTACTAAACTATATACCTAGAATATAAAAGTAACAAGATTCTAGCTCTGACAGACTTGCTTTCCATACCACCATGTCACATTAAGTTACTCCTCTCTGGAACATCTAGTCAGTGAGAAGGCAAAATTCTCAAAATAACCTCTGGCCAAAACTGTGGTTAGTCCTGGACCATAGTGGTGCACAATAGTGGAGAAAACACTATGAGACTACACTGTCTTTCCATTTCTTCTCCAAATTATATTTTTGTTTAGGGGTCAAGCCCAGCATTGCTCTGGGAAACATACATGTTATATGGATTCAATCCAATGTTATGGCTACAGCCACATGGGAGGCAAGTAACTTAACCTTTGTACTTTCCAAGCCCCCAATTTTTTTTTAATTCCTTGTAGGAAATTATAGTGCTTACATACATAAAAAAATTTTAGGAAAACTTTTTTTCCCCTAAAAAATATACTAAGAACTTTGGGGAACTGAGATAAAATGTAGATTATCTCAAATCTGCATTAAGAAAAACATTTTGGAGTTTCATTTTGGTTTTATTTTGAAAGAGGGGTGATTTGGAGTGTGGGCACACCTGGTAGTGCTCAGGTGCTACTCCTGACTCTGTATATAGGGCTGATGATTCCTAGTGGTACTCGAGGAATCATATTGAATGCCAGGGACCGAACCTAGGTTGGCCATGTGCAAATGCACTTGCCAGTCTCTGATTTGTCTTTTCTTGGCCACACCTGGCAGTGATCAGGACTTACATCTGGCTCTGTACAAAGGCATCAACTCCTGGTGGAGCTCAAAGGAGACCATATGCAGCCTTTAGAATCAAATTGGGTTGGCAGCGTGCAAGGTAAGCACCTAACCTCCACAACCAGTTTATTTTAAAGGTGGAAGCTATAATCCTAATGTTCAATGATTTGCTGAGGTTTTATGGCATAGGTCACTGTCCAAATTTCTAAATTTTGGTGCATTCTATTTTTAATACTTGCAGTTTAAAACACAATTGATAGTGGGATTGAATGTTTTATACACCACTAGTTTTAAAAGTCGATCTGTAAGTGAGCTGAGAATATCTATGAAAACATAGAATCCAAATTCTAGGCCAGTATCTCACAATGTGTAAAGTAACTTGAGATATATAGTAATCCAACCACATAATTAATTATCTAGTTGGAGGCCTTCCAAGCCATATCTAAAGACCTGGAGCCAATCCCCGCAATTCTCAGCCAACCTTTCTGGAAGGTTGATTCCTGGGGGCCTAGAATGCAAAGGTTGCATAGGCTCTGTAGTGCTGGAAAGCACCAGACCCCAAAGTGCTAGGGGTTCTCCGGTATCCAGTGATGCTGGGGATAAGAGGTGGGCACTGTTGCACATGCTCCCAGGCACTGAACCAGGGTCAGATGCATGCAAAGCATCTGCACTAATCCTCCTACTTTCTTCAAGTCCAACACATGAACTTTCATGCAATTTTAATTCCAAATTAAGCCTTCAACAGTAAATGCCAATGTCTTTATTTCTCCTAAGTGGCTGATGTTTTCTGGGAAGGTTTCATTCTTTTTTAGGGAAGGGGAGCACCAAGGACTCATACATGTGAAGCATGAACTCTGTCACTGAGCTACATTCCTAAAATGGCTTATTTCTGTCTCACTGACACTATACTTCTGTGACGACAATGGTAGTGGAGCTGGAAATAGTGATAGTGGTGATTAGAGGAAAATATAATCAGATTTGGAATGAACAGTATAAACATACTTGCCCTCTTATACTACAGATAATGATAGACATCAAATACATATCTACTTCTAAGTAGAAACGGTTACAGATCCCCATTTCCTCTCGGACTTTTTGATTATATTATCTGCCAATAGGGATTAGTCACCTACCCATTAGCAGACTGGATCATCAAAAATACTTCCATACATAATTTAAAATAATTAGACTATTCCATATTTTTATATACTTTATAGTAGTAAAATCTTAATAGCCCATAGGGCCCAAAGAGAGAGTACAGCATGTAAGGCACTTGCCTTGAATGGAGCCAACCAGGATTTCTGTCATCCCATATAAACCCCTAAGTGATACCTGAGTGCACAGCTAGGAATAACCTGAGCATAAATGGGTACAGCCCAAATATCTAACAAAATTTTTTTACTAGTTCAAACTGGCATTTATGGGCCCGGAGAGATAGCACAGCGGTGTTTGCCTTGCAAGCAGCTGATCCAGGACCTAAGGTGGTTGGTTCAAATCCCAGTGTCCCATATGGTCCCCCGTGCCTGCCAGGAGCTATTTCTGAGCAGATAGCCAGGAGTAACTCCTGAGCGCCGCCGCCGGGTGTGGCCCTAAAACCAAAAAACAAACAAACAAACAAACAAACAAAAACTGGCATGTATCTGCAATGAATATAACATGTAAGACATGATAAACTTTTATTATGACTAAAATGAACAACAATTTAGCTAAAATTCTGGTGTATCAAGTTCATCTGAATAAAAAATAAGTTTAGACTAATGACAAATGGAATGTCTAGAACATTTCTAAATTTACTTGAAAAAACCATCATACAATATCCCCAAATTTAGTCAGGACAATTAAGTAATAGTACCAAAAGTGTAAATTCCACTTAAAGTGACACAACAAATACCTGAATGCTTCTCAAATGAAACAAGCAAGAGGGGCCGGGCGGTGGCGCTGGAGGTAAGGTGCCTGCCTTGCCTGCGCTAACCTAGGACGGACCGCGGTTCGATCCCCCGGTGTCCCATATGGTCCCCTAAGAAGCCAGGAGCAACTTCTGAGCGCATAGCCAGGAGTAACCCCTGAGCGTCACAGGGTGTGGCCCAAAAACCAAAAAAAAAAAAAAAAGAAACAAGCAAGAGGACATAATTCTTTGTAACAGGGGCCAAAGAGATAGCCCAGCAGTAAGGTGTTTGCCTTAGACGCAGAAGGACCGTGGAATCCCGACATCCCATATGGTCCCCTGAGCTTGCCAGGAGCGATTTCTGAGCATAGAGCCAGGAGTAACCCCTGAGCGCTGCTGGGTGTGGCCAAAAACCAAAAACCAAAAAAAAAAAAAAAAAAAAAAAAGAACAAAACAAAACAAAAAAAATTCTTTGTAACAAACAACCTGATCCTGTAATTTCTTCTGCTGGGCAACAAACTAATTTGTTGGTTACTATCCTTGCTTTTAAGACGTACAAGAAGGGGCCAGAGAGATAGCATGGAGGTAAGGCGTTTGCCTTTCATGCAGAAGGTCATTGATTCAAATCCTGGCACCCCATGCCTGCCAGGAGCGATTTCTGAGTATGGAGCCAGGAGTAACCCGGAGCACTGTCGGGTGTGACCCAAAAACCAATAAATAAATAAATAAATAAATAAATAAATAAATAAATAAATAAATAAATAGGAGAAGTACAAAAAGTCTAACAGTCACATATTAGTTTTCCTTTCTTCTCAGGATAGCTACCTGAAGTTACAATTTGGGTGTGAAAAAAACAGTTGCAGACAGGAGCAGTGGCACAGCGGTGCAGCATAGGGAGTTTGTTTGCCTTGACAGGCGGCAACACATGGCCAAAAGACACATGAAAAAATGTTCCACATCACTAATCATCAGGGAGATGCAAATCAAAACAACGATGAGATACCACCTCACACCCCAGAGAATGGCACACATCACAAAGAATGAGAATAAACAGTGTTGGCGGGGATGTGGAGAGAAAGGAACTCTTATCCACTGCTGGTGGGAATGCCGTCTAGTTCAACCTTTATGGAAAGCGATATGGAGATTCCTCCAAAAACTGGAAATCGAGCTCCCATAGGATCCAGCTATACCACTCCTAGGAATATACCCTAGGAACACAAAAATACTATACAAAAACCCCTTCCTTACACCTATATTCATTGCAGCACTATTTACCATAGCAAGACTCTGGAAACAACCAAGATGCCCTTCAACAGACGAATGGCTAAAGAAACTGTGGTACATATACACAATGGAATATTATGCAGCTGTCAGGAGAGATGAAGTCATGAAATTTTCCTATACATGGATGTACACGGAATCTATTATGCTGAGTGAAATAAGTCAGAGAGAGAGAGAAAAACGCAGAATGGTCTCACTCATCCATGGGTTTTAAGAAAAATGAAAGACACCCTTGTAATAATAATTTTCAGACACAAAAGAGAAAAGAGCTGGAAGTTCCAGCTCACCTCAGGAAGCTCATCACAAAGAGTGATGAGTTTAGTTGGATAAATAACTACATTTTGAACTGTCCTAATAATGAGAATGTATGAGGAAAATGGAGAGCCTGTCTAGAGTACAGGCGGGGGTCGGGTGGGGAGGAGGGAGACTTGGGACATTGGTGGTGGGAACGTTGCACTGGTGATGGGTGGTGTTCTTTACATGACTGAAACCCAAACACAATCGTGTATGTAATTAAGGTGTTTAAATAAATTTGAAAAAAAAAGAGAAAAAAAAAAAGAAAGGCGGCTAAGCTAGGACAGACCTGGGTTTAATCTCCAGGTCCCATATGGTATGGAGTCAGGAGCGATTTCTAAGCATAGCCAGGAGTAACCCCTAAGAGTCACCAGGTGTGACTCCCCCCCAAAAAAAAAGGAAAGAAAGAAACAGTTGCACAAATTTCTAATTCTTCCCCCTTGCAATGCAGAAAAGGCACTACAAAACTATTTTAACCAAGTTTAAAGTGATATAGTAAAGTGGGTAGGTTGTTTGCCTTGCACATGCTTGACCTGGATTTGATCCTGGACTTCCCTCCAAGACCTGCCAGGAATAATTCCTTAGTTCAGAACCAGGAGTAATTCCTGAGCATTCATTCTCAGGGGAGTGACCCAAAAACAGAAAGGAAAAAAAAATTTAACACATTAAAGAAGTAATTATCTCCTAGTAACTGAAAGTGTGAAGGCAACTTTCCAAAGTAACATACAATTCAACTGATGTCTTAGAATAACTCTAGAACAAGTTCTATTTAATCTTTCAATTAAGAAGACTAAAGTTAAAATATCCACTTTCGAATTATGCAAATTAGGGGTTCACTCTTTGTTGAAATGGGTAATACAGTCTGAATATATAGCCTTCTCATAATAGCTTAACATTTGTAAGGTGAGAGACTAGTTGTGCCAAATAACTGTCATATTCCAAGATATGAAAATTCTGTGTTTAAGTTGAGTTCTGGCCAATAAGACATCAATTATTCCATTAAAAATTGTGAACAAATGTTTTTAATAATAAAGTATCATTATTGTTATTGTGCTTAAGCCACACCTGGTAGGGTACCTTCTGGCTTTGCACTCAGGGGGACCATAAAGAATGCCAGGGATCAAACCCAGGTTAGCTATATGCAAGGCAAACATGCCCTACCCACTCATGCCCCCCAAAATGTCAAGTCTTTTAATTAAGTTTACTTCCCTGATTTGTATTTCAGAAATTACAGTTTGAGTTAATATAGGGTTAATTCAAATGCTCAAGGTCATAAAACTGCTAAGATTTTTATTAAGCTGAGCTTGATAGTAGTGTCATTAAATTCAAATGTTATCAAAACTCATTCAGAATCCATTTTTTCTTACCTAAATGTAACTACAATAATGCATATAACATATGCAATAGATAACATAAATGTTCTTTCTCCTGGGTGAATGTAAACTGCTCCTAATTTCTGCATGCCTTCTGTTATGCTTGACTCTGCTGCTCTCTTATCTTTCTTTATAAAAAACAGTACAAGCAGGAATTAAGATAACTGGACATGTACTTCTCCAGTGTAGTATATTCAGCATAACATGTAAGACATAAAATGCAGCACCTTCTGCTTATATAATAGTGGGGGTTGGGAAGGAATGTACTTTGGTAATAAAAAAAACAGTTATAATTTTCTATTGTTAACAATCACCAGGTAAAAAACACCCTCCCATCAAATATTGACAACAGAATATATTTCTAACTGAAAGTCTACCTTTACTTAAGCAAACAGAAGTATATGCATTATCAGTCACATAATATTTACATGCTTGAACACATTTTAAATTTTAATGTGAAACTCTAAATATGCTTTACTTTCTAATCTTCACAGCAGATCAAACAGGCACGTGTTAAACTATATTGTAATGTGTTATTGTTACATAATAAGTTTCCTGTTGGCTTCGACAAATACTTCCCAATATCCTACTGTTACTCTAAATTAGAATTTCAAATTAGGTGTACTGAAGAGACACATATCTGAAAACCCATGTAGCCAAGATATAACCTTTCACAATATTTTTTTATTTTTATTTTTTCTTTCTATTAGGTTCTTAACTAAAAGGCTTTTATCTACTGTTCAATGCCTTTAATCATACAAGTAGATGTTTGAAGACAGCATTGTCAACTTACTATTTTACCTGAATCTGATACAAAGTAATCATATGTGGAGAGGCTTAAAATAAACTGCAACCTCTGAAACGAACTGTGTCAAATAAACCCCTATACTTTCAACATTCAGAAACACTTATCTCTCACACCAATTGCTTTCATTTCTATGTTGCCATTTTCCATTACTATTTCACAGGAATCAAAAAATGTGGATACTTTATTATAGCAATACACCGTTTTTAAAAAAGAGAAACACTCTTTCACATTACCTCTTAAAATATAAGCCTCTAGGCTCAATTTTAGAGACCTGCCTTCCATTACAATGTTGCTTTTCTAAATTAAGAAAGATAAAACAGGACCCAAAATGTACAGTAATCATTACCAATTTTATACGTCATTATTCTTCTCTAAAAGTTGTAGGGCTGTAATTAATTTTTTAAATCAGTAGCATAACGAGAAATAGCTGCTACCTCAACTATTCAGTTACTTACATCTTGACATTATATAGTTGTGTTATCCCTCAGTTACTTCCAATGGTAACTGACACGCCCCGAATTTAACTGTACCAGACAGTTCTATCTGTCCCATCGCTGACCAAACACTGCTTCTCTGTTTCTATTCATTATGTATTATAAGAGATCCAAACACAGCTCAGCAGGACAAGAAAAATGACAAGTCTTATGACAGACAGCAAAGTGTTGAATTCAAGATCTCTTGCAGAACATTCCCGTCTATGAGCATTACCAGACATTTTTTTTTTGCGTGTGTGATAAAGCTAGAAAACATTTGGATGCCAGCTCAAGACTCTAAGTAGCTTTCTGCACCCTTTGCTGCAGAAAACCCTCGTTTAAAAAAAAAAAAAAAAAGTCACTACTCGAATCCTGCAAAGCAAACTTGCCAAGAACCTTGTGCAATTCCCAATAACCTTGGCTACTCCGCAAGCGGTTCCCAACGCACAGTTCTGAAGACCAATGCAGCAAAAACACCCAGTGGAGAGAGGCTAACTGCCTTGCTTTCCCCTAGGCCGCCCTCTCTGCCGCATGGAGAGAGAGAGAGACTGGGAGAAGAGAAGAGTGGAGCTAAGGCTCACCAGCTCCGAGAAGATGCTCCGGTGACCTCTGTCTGGCTAGGTGGCAAGAGCAGGGCCAGCAAGGCGCTTAGCACGGCCACGGCGGGCCGACCGGACTTCGCCCCTGGTGCATTCCTCGCATTCCTGCAACCATCGGTCGCCGGTCCAGGATCCCCCCTGGACACACACACACACACACCTGCCTACTGCTGCGCCTTGAGCAGTCACTGCCTCCGCGGCGCCACCGCTGCCCGTGCTCTGTCTGTCGCACTCAGCCAGCTCGCAGCCAAATCCAATCCCGGCCCCGCCGCGCGCCCCCTGGCTTTCCAGGTTGGGGGGTTGGGGGAGCTTGGGGGGGGGGGGGGAGGCAGAGGGCCAGCAGCAGCTCCGGCGGCAGGCCAGGGACACCGGATCCGCCTAGGGGGGTGTCTCAGCTCCCCGCTTCAACTCCTGGCAAGGGGGAGAAGGAAGCGGCGGCGCAGGGAAGGCAGCGCGAGGTTGGGGAAGTGCGAGGGGTGGAGCGTGGAGGACACCGGGAGAGGAGCTCGGGGCGCACTAGCCGGAGAGGGAAGAGGGGCGGGCTGGACAGGCGGCAGCTAGCGCGGGGTTCGAGGGGGCAAACGTGAGAGCCGCGTGCAAGCATCAGGGGCGTGGGAGCCCGGGAAGACTCGTAAAGGGCTGCAGGCGCGGCGTGCCAAGGCAGGCGGGCGCCCCGGGGTGCCGGGGGACGCGCGGGGCAGCCTGCCAGGCGGGTAGGAGTCGGGGGAAACCTCGCAGCACAGAGCCGGGCAAAGCAGGCACCGCGTGGAGTTGCAAGTTCAGGACTTGGGAGAGGATGGGGAGGCAAGTGTCGGGGGGCGCCGGATCCGAAATCCCCGACGTCTCGGAGGGTTCGTGTCGTGTCCTGATGCAGGGGAGAGACCCGGGAGGAAAAACCCCACCAGGAAAAGCAAATGGAGGGGGAAAGTTGTGCGCCTGCCGGGTGCGGGGGATGGGAGCAGGCAGGCGAGTGCGGGCAGGAACACGAGGCGGGGCAGGAAAGCTGAGGCGGCCGCGAGGCAGGCGGAGGGGGGACTGAGTGAACGGGGAGGGAGGCCGCCAGCACCCCCAAGCAGGGGGCACCCTCCAAGGCAAGTCCTGGGGCGCGGGGCGTTGCAAGGCCGGGGGTGTCTCGCGAGCTGCCCTCCCGCCCAGCCCGACCCCACCACTTACTTTCCAGGTTAGGCAGCAGCTGTCGTAGCTCCGGGGATCAAGGGACATCGGCGCCGAGAGGGTCCCCAATGCAGCACCCCCCCCCCAATGTTAAAAAAAAAAAAAAAAGAAGAAGAAAGTGCCAGGGCCAAAAGCTGCCCAACCCCTCCCGCCCCTCCCGCCCCTCCCCCGGAGTGGCTCTCCCACCACCCCCGGCGGCGGCGGCCAAGTCGCTCCTCTAGCCGGTGCCCATGGTGCCCACGCTGGGGCGGCCGGCGACGACAGACTCAGCCCCGGAGCCCCCTCTACTGCCCAGAGGCCGCCGCCGCCTGCCCGCCCGAGCGCCCGCCCCGCCGCCCAGCCGCCCAGCCCGCCTGCCAGCCAGACCCGGGCTCCCGGGAACGTCAGCACGCCGCCGTCTCCGGACCCCGCTCCCCGCCAAGGCCATTGGCCCCGAAGAGAAGGCTGGCCCTCCCCATTGGCCCGGCCCGCATATTGAATGGGCCAATGGGAACCGCGGTCTCAGGTCGCCATGGAGACCGATGCTGTTAGGCGTGCGAGGGGGAGAGGAAGGGCTGGGATGAGATGGGGAGTGAAGCTTCTTCCAAGGTGTTTCTCTGGCTTGGGGCCCGCCCGGGAGGGGAGGAGAGAAAGAAGTGCACCGGGGGATTCGCAGATTCTGGCTGTGATATTTGAGGCAACTTTTGTTTTGCCCCTTTTTTCCCCCTCTCAACCCCTCGCTGTGGTTCCGGGTAGGGCTGGCCTCTCTGGCATAAATGAAAGAATAGCATATTCTTCAAAATCTTCTCAAGTGAGCGTTTCTCTTCTTTATTTTTTTTTCTGCCTCTGAGTGGCCTTGAGGCTCCCTTTGACCTTTGACATGTGTGCTGCAGCAGCTTCTCCAGGTGAGTTTGCATTCCATCCCTGACATCACAGCATCCCTCACTCCCCCACAGTCTCTTGAACGGTCCATTTCAATCATTTCTTCATCCTTGGAATGGAGCGTCTGTCAAAATTGTGGTTCTTTGAGGCAGAGCTATAAGCAAGGCAGGATGGAATGTGTTTGACTTGCACCCAGCCAACTCGGGTTTGATCTCTTGTACCCCCATAAGGGTTCCCTGAGCACTGCCAGTAGTGATTCCTGGGCTCAGAGCCAGGAGTGAGTGACACTTGATCATCACTGTGTGTGGCACCCAAGCAAACCCAAAATTGTGCTTCTTCAAACCTAACCGTACCTAAAGAAGTTTCCAAGAGGATTGCCTTTGTGGGCTATTTTGGTAAGAAAAGAGACAAATGCGTTGTATGAATTATGTCATCAGAGCAGTACATAAGATAGTGTTCTCCAAAGCAAACCTCTAATCTGTCCAGTGAAAGATATTTATTAAACACTCATCTGTGTGTGCTCTTGGCACTGTGAGCTTCAAAGGTTGAAGGATAGGAAGATAGGTTAGTCCCTCATGCTCTCCCATGATTTCACAAGAGAATGAAGGGAATTCATTGGGCCAGGGATTTTGTATTCTAGATGACTCCCAATTTATCTCTAAAGATTGATAATGAAAATTACTGAGACATGGACTCAGTCCATACAAAACTTTTCAACTTTATTAATCTCTGCTTTTGGATAAAATCACTGTTGATATCAAATGCATTCGGGATTAATTTTCACATTAGATGCTGACAATTAAATGAGATTTCATGAATATATTAGGTATTTAGGCATTATATTGCTCTATCATAGGTTCATAGGTTCCTTCTCCTAGTACTTTTGTCATTTTATACAAATCCTTTTTGAGCAAGAAGACTACATTTATATTACTTCCCCTCAAAATGAAGGGACCATATTGTTGTAAAAAAAGATGACTGGATTTTGGAATCCAAAAAGAAATAATTGAAACTTGTTGAGACAAACAAATTAATGAATGTGTAATCTACATATGTCTACTGCCCCAAATTTTAACTAAGATAATATCCTTTGCTAATAATTTTTAATCTTACTATAATTGAAAATTGCAAAAGTGGATTGGTATTGCTATATGATATCCTGAATGGGAAAAATAATAAACATCTCATCATTTGGTGTAAAATTTTAATTTACTTGACAATTCTCTGCAGGGTTTATCTGGGCGGGCAAAACAGCTGATCGTGTGTGTGTGTGTGTGTGTGTGTGTGTGTGTGTGTGTGTGTGTTGTTTTCCCAAACAGTTCCAGAATTTAGATGAAACAGGGATTATGAAGTACTCTCTCATGACTTAATATCATGGAAACTCATGTTCAGCCTTCTACCTTTGTATTTCTGTTAGAGGTAGAAAAACAAAATGTAAATTATTGTAAGACTTTATTTCTTGAGGGATAGCTCAATGGACTGGGTGTATGTAAAGGATTCAGCCTAGCTTTGTTCCCTGGCACAACATGGTCCTCTGAGCACCTCTAGGAGAAGCATCCTACTACACTCAGAGTCAGGAGTAAGCCCCTAGGCACTGCCAAGTGTGCCCATACCCCATATATCAGCACAAGAAGATATAATTTGATTTTCAAAAAAATTTTTTTTAGTTTTTTTTTGGGGGGGCCACACCCATTTGATGGTCAGGGGTTACTCCAGGCTAAGTGCTCAGAAATTGCCCCTGGTGGGCCCAGAGAGATAGCACAGCAGCGTTTGCCTTGCAAGCAGCCGATCCAGGACCAAAGGTGGTTGGTTCGAATCCCGGTGTCCCATATGGTCCCTGTACCTGCCAGGAGCTATTTCTGAGCAGACAGCCAGGAATAACCCCTGAGCAACGCCCAGTGTGGCCCAAAGCTAAAAAAAAAAAAAAAAAATTGCCCCTGGATTGGGGGGACCATATGGGACACCAGGGGATCTAACCGTGGTCCTTCCTTGGCTAGCACTTGCAAGGCAGATACCTTACCTCTAGTGCCACCTCACCGGCCCTGACTTTCAAAAATTTTAATGATTCTGAATGAACTAAAGATGTGTCTAATGGGAAAGTGCTATTTTATTTTTATTGCCTTAGGCTAGCAGGAAAGGAAACTAATTGATTTTATCACAATAATCATTTTGCATTTTCCTCAAATTACATTTGATGAGTATTTTGATATTGTGTATTTCATGTTTGTAATGATTAAAATGTTACCAAAATCCACATGAATAAAGTCCCCTAAAATGTTCCCATTGAGCTTCCCCTACTATTGTACGCTTGGTTTAAAGGTTTCTTTTGAATTTGCTCCTGTACTGCCAAGCCTTGCTGAATAAGGTTAAGAAATCCCTTTGTTCACTAAAAGTTTTTGCATCCAGCATTGACTGGGTCTTTACTGATTCTCAGAATCCTTTTTTTTTTTTTTTTTTTTTTTTATTTAGTGTAGCTCTTAGGCAGGGAGCAATAGGAGAGACTGCAAAAGACAGCGGGAACTGAGAGTCCACTAAACAGTTTCTCCAGCAATCTGGCAACAACCATCTAGCAATCCAGTAGGGGAGCTCTGAAAGAGTCTTCTAGCCCCCACCCCAACTCTTGGGTGGAGGGACTTTATATACCACCAGGCCAACTAACTGTCCTCCTGCAGCAGTTACAAGGGGCAAGCTTCTGGTAACTGACCTCTTCACCCTTAAAGGGATAGTAACATTCTGTGGCTGTCTAGGGGCCATACGTGTCTGTTTCCTTTTATCTCCTCCCTTTTCCATAGAAAACAAAAATTGGGGATGGTAGGAATTAATAACAGTATCCAAGTATTGTTCTACACTGCTGATCAAGTTTCACATAGGTCAGACCCAAGGGGTTTCAGCTGATGACATAATCTATTAGCACAAGACAGTCAGGAAGTCAATGGTCCTCTACAGGTGAAAAGTGCCAAGTCCTTGAGCCAGGACCTCAGTAGAAAATGTTTATTCAAGTAGGTGGTGAACTGGTTGCAGGCAGCAATTCTTTTACTCCTAATGGGGGTGGGAGGGTTGGTGCTCCATTGCCAAGGGGCCAGGAAAAAAAAAGGAAACTTGGTTTAGGAAGAGTCAAATTAGCAATGTGTTGTAAGAGGAATAGAACAAAAAAAAAAAAAAGAAGAAGAACTATTTAATATCTATCTAAACTGAGCCTCCAGGAAGATGGCTTTCAGATCACAGGACACCAGAGCTGAGACATTCCTGCCATGAGTATATTGGCGATGTTCTTCAAGTCAGGTCAGTATTCCAGCTGCATGGACTCCAGCCAGAGACCTAGATTCTTGGGGTTCTTCAGATGAGACTTTTCCAGAATGGCTTCAGTCTGGGTCAGCTGCCTACTCTTCTCTTTCAGCCAGGATAGCAGAAGCCACAGTGGCATGGAACTGAAGGCATTTCTTCAACCCCTGGTTCTAGGCTTCCCAGGTGCTGTACACAGTGGCCCCAATTAAAAATGTTTGTCCTCTGAATTACAGGCTAGAGAAGTGGCTGGAGGAGGAATTGTGAACTCAGTGTGCCATTGCTCATATAGATCTCAACCTTATAAATTCAGGGGCAAGGAATCTACATGAGGCTGAAATGTGGCTATATTCCCTTCAGGGCTAATCTTTTCAGCCATCTAGCCCTCTGTCAGACAGAAGAAGAAGACAGTGCCTACTCCTTGCAAGCCATGAGGTATCTCCTCTGGGCTCAATTATGGGGCCAGTATGAGGAAGAGATGATAGAAATAGTAGCATCAGTGTTAATTATTTTAAGTTTTTTTCCATGTATCTCTAGAGTTTTAGTGGGTGCATGCTTTTTCTAAGATTATAAGTAAAGGACACTAGGGGATTCTCAGAGGCTGCTTGGAATTAGTGCTACCAAAATTTTCGATTCTTGCCACAATGTTGGCAGAAAGGCTGATTTTGCTAAACTGACCTTTCTTTTCCAGACAGATAATACTTGCAGCCTGTAACATGCATTTTTTAACAAACTCTCCTTCTGTGAATGGTTTCCCTGCCTTAGCAATCATCTCACTAACCATGTAACTAGCTTCGACTGATGCAACATTCTCTTTGGTTGCTTTCTTGAAGAAATCTTGTTGCCTTATTAGGCATGCTTTAAGACTGGCAACCCGCTTGGCTCTCTCATTCCCTTGATATTTTGCACATTCCTCAGCATGTTTAGTTGAATAAAGGTGTTTCAAGTTGTATTCCTTGTGCACTGCAACTTTCTCTGAGCAAATAAGACATGTGGGGATGCCCCTGTGCTCAGCAAAGAAATACTGCGTCTCCTACTTTTCCTGAAATTGTCTGTGCTCATCATTAATCTTTCTCTTCACTGCAGGCTTTGATGAAGTCATGATGAAGGCATGACAAAATCTAATTCTGTAATAAACTTCTCTCCCTTCTCTCGGATAATGCAAGGGACAGCGGGCAGGAACAGCGGAAATGACATCTGCACTAGGCGCAAAGTATTTGCGATTATTCGCTTAAATACCGAATATTCGCAATAAAAAATCGCATTAGTAAGAAAAACATCGCAAAAAATTGCATTAAACATGTGTATACCCCGAACGGAACTGCTCGGGGTATGCGAATGTTTAATGCGATTTTTTTCCTTACTAATGCGATTTTATTGCGATTATTCAGTAAGCGAATAATCGTGAATACTGCGATAATTGAAGGCCGGCCGCGGGCCACAAAATGTTGTACGGAGGGCCGCAAACGGCCCGTGGGCCCCGAGTTTGAGACCCCTGGTCTAGGTGGTGGTCTCCAGACGGTGGGTCCATGGAGGGTCCTGCAGTCCCTGTGATAGTGGCTAAATTTTCCACAATTACAGCATCTACCCTGACTTGTGAGGTCTGGAGTTGTCTTATTCTCCAGTCTGCAAACCCAGACAGAGTGACAATCCCTTGCCCAATAGTTTCCTTTGCCTCATTTTGGAGAAAGTCCAGGTGGTAACCTTGATAATACATAGTTGGACAAAGCTCTATAATCTCTGCACAGATAGCGTGGTCCACTAGCCTGCCTCTGGACTAAGTATGCCTCAAAGGCTTTACAAGTGCTTGGTGAGAGACGGAACCTATGTTCTGGCGCACCTTCATAAGCCCATCACATCTTTCCTCTCTCTGATTGGCCGTAGAATTCATTGGCAGTCCTCATTTGCATTTTTAAAGGCCAGTTGCCTTATTACGTGTTTCTGGATTTCCTTCCCTTTTACCTGACTCTGGATAGTTTTCTAGTAAATAGACCAAAGGGCTATGTAACTCCCTGGAAATTTTTCTTAAAACTGCCTTTGAATTCTGAATCTGCATTGATTTTTTTCCCCAAGCATCCAGCACTAATTCTCATGCTAGGTTAAGGTAGTACAAGATAGGATAGCCTGCTTTCTAGCTTTTTTCAAATTCACCTTCCCCTAGCAACAGATTCAAAGTAATTCAGATGCTGGGCAGTCTCCTACCAGAACGACCTAAGTTGTGCAGTTTGGCCATGGTCTAGAAATTTTGTGGGGTCCAAAGTGCATTTTTACTCCAGCCAGTTAAATATTCTTATGTTGTTGTTGTTTAGGGGAGCACACCCGGTGATGCTCAGGGGTTACTCCAAGCATTGCGCTCAGAAATTGCTCTTGCCTTGGGGGACCATCTGGGACGCTGGAGATCAAACCGAGGTCCATCCTGGATCAGCCGTGTGCAAGGCAAACATCCTACCACTGCGCTATCGTTCTGGCCCCATAAATATTGTTTACAATATGGAGAAGTGGGCTCGTAAACAGCACAAGCCTTTGTAAAAAGCACGAGACTTTATTTTTAGCCCTTGTAAGATGGAAGCTCAAAGGCCTAAATCTTCTGGGTTATTCTATGAAGCAGGAGAGAATTTTCAGACTCTTGAGTCTGAAGAGATGTTAACTGGCTCATTATCTGAGATGCTGGAGTTTGAGTAATGCCTGGGAGATGCAGGTCTCTCTTGGCTATTCTTGGTAGTATTTTGAATATTAGCAGTCCTGGTTTGGGCTTGATATCAAGCCCAAGTTTCCACGGTAAAGATACCTCTCCCCTCTAATGGCTTTCGTTTAGAGAAATTCTCCTGTTTTAGGGGAGTGGGAGTAACGCTCTCCATTGAATTTGATCTGATCTCCTGCAGGAGGAGCTCTTTTTTTTATTGAGGCATAAGCATGGAGGGGCTGAAACATTCAGTAACATTCACTGATAAGTTCAGTCTGGTCTCCCCTACTGGGTAGATAGATCTGGGAGGGGTTGAGGGGTAATATTTTCAATTAATTTAGTGATTACAGTATTATTTCTTTTTATCATTTGGAGATTATATTCCAGTATGTCATCACCCCCAATAGTATGAATAAAAGTATATCATTTAAAGAAATGGAATCCAGTAAGACTTCCATGTGATGTTAGGGCTTTGGTCCACAAAGGAATCATGGCTTTGATCCACAGGATCATGATTTGGATTACCCATAGGATCATTACTCACCTTGTTCGCAGCACCAACTGTTACTGTTAGGCCCAGAGTAATAGAACAGGTTCAGCAAATGGCAGCAGGATCTCTGAGTCCAGCAGTTTCTCCAGCAATAAAGCAGTGACCATCCAGTAGGAGTAGTTGAGCAAGAAGGTAAAATCTCCTTGGCCCCTCCTAGCACTTCATATACCCCAGGGCTTTATATAACCTAGGGCCATCTGCTATCTAGTGGCAGTTATAAGGGGAGGAGCATCTGGTAACTTCACCCTTAATGGTCCAGTCACACTCTTATGGCTTATACTTATCTGGGAACGTTGCTGAGGGTACTTCCCCTAAATCTGTCCTATTTCTGTTCTCTTCAAGCCTACACTATCCTTGGTTGTCTTTCAGCTTTGCAAATGGTCTTGCCTCATACTGAGGCATTTATCATAAAATTCCACACCTTAAACTTTCCTAAATTTGACCCTTAAGTTTTATACTTTATTTATCATAAAATTTCACACCTTAAACTTTCCTAAATTTGACCCTTAAGTTTTATACTTTATTGCTTCCTTTAACCCTGGCTGAGTAGTGTCCATTCTTCACATCTAAACTCATATTCTACACTCCACTTGTGTTCCTAAACATGGGCCATCTTTTCTCCTCCTGAATTTTTCTCCAATGTTCTTTTTTTTTTTCTTTCTCTTGGATTATAAATTGCATCCCTTTTTTTACATTTCCCCCAACATCCCTTACAAATACCTCACCCTTTGTAAAACCACTTCCTCTCTCTGTATATTACCATCATCTCCAGCTATTGACCTTTTCTTTCACAAAGAAACAATATGGAGATAATATCTTGAGTTTACTGTTTCTCACACCCAATCCTCTGGCCCTTGAGCCCAACTGAAGTGATAATGTGGTGCTTTAGCCTTAAAAATCTGGTCTCTGACTATAAATTCTCTCCTATGAAAGTGTCCTTTGTTGGCAAATTGCCTCAATTCAGATTTCCAGGGAAAGTCGAAACCACTTTCTCCCATGCTGAGATTCCATAGAAATGCAAACAATCTACTTGAGAATACTTTAAAACCCCAGAGCCACACCTGGGTGGTTCTAACAGATGGGAAACTTGAGAAGAAAGAGGGGCCCAAGGCAAGATTTCAAAGATTGAAGTTTGTTGAGTTTTAAACAGCAGAAATCCAAAAGTATTTTCCAGCTACTGCCTAAGGAAAAATATAAAACATATCATTATTTATAAAAAAAAACTTGTAATTTTCTGTATTTATAAATTTTCTCTGTTCCTTTAATATAAATATAAAAAAAAAATCAGAGCAGAGACAGAAAAGTGGAAGATTGGGAACAATGTCTCTTTCCTTGTTTCTTTATTTGGAGAAGATGGGTCAGCAAATGTATTAATGTCAAAAAGTATAGTTTGGTTGTTTTTCTTAATGTTTTTAAGGGCCAGAATGATAGCATAGTGGTAGGGCATTTGCCTTGCATGCGGTGGACTTGGGAAGGACCTGGGTTTGATTCCCAGCATCCCATATGGTCCCTGGAGCCTGTCAGGAGCATAGAATCACCAATGCAGGGTGTGGCCCAAAAACAAAAAAATTTTTTTTAATCAGATAAGAAAGGGAAGGGAACAGTCAATAGAATAGATTGGGATAAGGGTACATTGGATATATTAGGATACTCTGTAGCCCACTTATTCATCATATATTTCCTTGGACTACTGAAGTTTCTTTTTTCTTTCTTTCTTTCTTTTTTTTTTTTTTTTTTGGTTTTTGGGCCACACCCAGCAGTGCTCAGGGGTTACTCCTGGCTATCTGCTCAGAAATAGCTCCTGGCAGGCATGGGGGACCATATGGGACACCAGGATTTGAACCAACCACCTTTGGTCCTGGATCGGCTGCTTGCAAGGCAAACGCCGCTGTGCTATCTCTCCGGGCCCATGGACTACTGAAGTTTCTTACTAACTTAAAAAAAAGCCAGTTCCTTTCTTTTTTTATCTACCTTCCTTCCTTTATTTATTTATGTTGCTGTTCTTTTGATTCTTGGATAATTTTTTTATTTCTACACATGTGATATTGGAATCAGTAATATGTAGAATTGATTAACAAAAAATGGGAGTGCCCATTTGCTATAGAGAAAAGTGAGGTGGTCTTTGGTGGAGTGAAGTTGAGTTTTTTATTTTGTTATTATTTATTTATTTATTTATTTATTTATTGGGGATTTCTGGGGGGGTCACACCTGGCAGCGCTTAGGGGTTACTCCTGACTTTATGCTCGGAAATCACTCCTGGCAGCCTCAGGGGACCACATGGGATGCCAGGATTCGAACCACCTTCCTTCTACATGCAAGGCAAACACTTTACCTTCATGCTATGTCTCTGGCCCAAGTTGAGTTTTTAAATATTAGACCTTCTAATAAAGAAAGTGCTTAGATACCCCAGATCTTACAGTTTTTAGGCTAAGGCTAAAAAGCTCTGTAGGGGAATGGTTATGGGGGGAATCACTGAAACCTGGCTTTGTTGAGGAGGTGAAATAAATCCATTTCTACCCAAGTCTGCACCATCCCCACTCTTCATCTGAAGTATCAAATTGTTCTTTCTGGGGTCGGAGTGGTGGTGCAGAGTGGTAAGGTGTCAGCCTTGCCTACACTACCTTAGGACAGACTGTGGTTTGATCCCTAGTGTCCCATGTGGTTCTCCAAGCCAGAAGTGATTTCTGAGCTCTTATCCAGGAGAAACCCCTGAGCATCACCGGGTGTGGACCCCCCAAAAATTGTTCTTTCTTTTTGATCATGGTAGAATCATGAGATTCATCAGACACTAGGGAGAATAGAAATAATTTCAAGCATGTATATATGTAGCCTCCTCAACTACAAGATCTTGCATCTAACCATGACTTCAGCCCTTCAGCCTTGAATCAGGAACCTGATTCAAATATAGTCACTCTATTTGTTGTGGGTAACTTACATGAGGTGGGAGACAAGAGGTGTTAGCCAAAAGAAGGGAGCCTACTCTTTCCCTCTCACTTTACCTTAGTCACCCCAAAAAGTATCTAGGGATATTTAGGAATAATAAGTTATCCTGAACACCAACTTGGCATGGATGCTAGCATTCATTCTGCTCCAGATAGCAGTCACCAAACTGCATGTGAAATCCATGTGGTCAGCTTAATGTGGGAAATGATCCCTGCCACCTGAGTTGTCAGAGAGCTGTGAACTTGGGCCAGAGTAAGAAATTGCTCTTCACAGGAAAAAAAGTTAGTCTAAATCCTTTCCAGGTTTTCTATGTCTTTTGGCTTCCCTCACACACACAAAAAAATTTTTAGAAGTTGAATAGTGAAGTAAAGTTTATTTGGAAAATGAGGGGAGAGGTTCATGCTTGAGAGAACATGGGCTTCTTCAGAGTGGAGAGAGCCAAGTACACATTCCAAGTAGATCTGCAGCATATTCCCATGATAGAGAACACATGCCATAGAAAAAGAAATTACACATCTCAGGCATAGATAGATGCAGGCCACTTCCCCAAAATGGTGAGGCACACACCTTTTTCTCTGCCAACTTACTTTATTTGCAATTTTCCCAAAATGCCCCATAAAATCTGTTGCGAGGGTGGTTGCCAAGGATGAGAATTTGGAGTTTTTGATGGTTTTCTTTTGATACTCTAGGCATGACCTTTTTTCTAGTGTGGAGCCTCTCCTACCTGGAAATCAAGTCATGCTCTGGGCCTGAAATTGAGCACCACAAAGGTTTTCTAGTTTCCTTAGATGGTCCTGTGTCTCAAAGGCCTTCATGCTTTTTGCCTGGCTTAAGTTTTAGGCATTTCTTTTTCCCAGTACACATTACTAGCCTTCCCTCCCTCAACCCTCATTACTCTGCCTGCAACACATTGATCCATAACCTGCAGTCATGCCACCCCTTTATTCTCCTGGTGATTTAGAAGTGAGAGAACTAATGAGCCAGAAAGAACCATTGACCTAGTATAATGTTTTTCTAGTTTCTTTGTCCCCATAAAACAATAAAATGCTTGTTTTTTATTGTTCAATCTTTTTGTTTCATCTAGTCACCCGACAAGTCATTTTCCTGTTTGCCTTTACTGATACTCCATCTTTTACAATCAAAATATCTCACTAAAATAATATGCAGAGTTTGAAGAAATAGCACTGGGGCTTAGAATACCTGCTTTGCAAGACTGTGGTCATGATTTCAAATTCCTAGTGTCCTAAAAGTGCTCAATAAAGTTCTGGCAGCTCTGCAATCTTTGTTCCTTGGCAGTGCAAGCAGTTTTTGTACATACAATAACAAGATGTATATGTGTACTATAAAAAAAGGTGGGGCTAACTAGTTTTACAAATGAAAAGAAGTACAAGTGTGAATGGAGCAACAATATATAAGGCATGTTATAACATGTAAAAGCATGTAAGGCACTTTAATTTTATTTGACCAACCAGGCTCCAGCCCTAGTATCTCATGATTTTTTGAATGAGCCCTGAACATTTCTGGGGTGCTCAAAAACTAAACAACAACAACAACAAAAAGAAGTATAAGCATCTGCCAGTTCTTGGTACCTCAAAGCAAACAAACAAAGGCAAACCGTCATGGTATAAAGTGCTACTCTTGGCAGGCACTTGTGTGAACATCATAACTAAAGGAGTACAAACTAAGTAAGCATCACAGAAGATCCTGGGCATTGTAACATCAATAGCAAACGTAATATGTAAATATATTACTCAAAACAAATTATTCTATTATGAATAACAGTAGTCTAAAAATTTCTAACAATCTGGGGTCAGAGTGATAGTACAGTGTACAGATATCTGTTCAGATAGTACAGATAGTAGGGCCCTTACCTTGCTCAAGACCAACTGAAGCTCAATTGTCAGCACCCCATTTTCCAGCCCTGCTAGGAGTGATTGCTGAGTGCAGAATCAGTACTAAATCCTGAGCTCTGTTGAGTGTGACCCCAAAACAACAACAAAAATAATAAACAAAAATAAGGAAATAAAAGTTTACAACAATGAAAGAATAGAAAATGAGCAGTTCAGTTCTAAATATTGCTGGCCTAAGTTGAATAAGAGTGTTTTATTTATTATCAGGTCTATTCCACCCAATTTCCCAACCTCAAAGCTTTATTACTTAGCTGAGTTGGGAACAAAAGAAGAACTTTGAGTAAATGAGTCATTTTAGTAAATGACTGCTTTTCCAGAGTATAATCATTTTGCTACAAGTTTGATATAAAGAGATAATATATTAATTTATATGTATTTTATATATTTGTACAGTGGATAGGGCTCTTGCTTTGCATGCAGCCAACCATGTTCAGTCACCATCATCACAAATGTTCGTCCAACTATCATCAGGAGTAATTCCTGAGTGTTGAGCCATGAGTTATCCCTGAATGTCATTTTGGTTTGCTCCAAAAACAAACAAGCAAAAAAATAGACACAAATTAAAAAAAATAGAATATAATACCTAGAATAGAATCCTCACATATTGGACATAATGGACAGTAAGTTTATGACAAAGGAGTCAAGATTATACAGTGGAGAAATAAAAGACCATTAACAAATTGTGTTGAGAAAAATGGAACAGCTATGGGTCAAAGAGTGAAAGTCGATCTGACATTTTTTGCACTAAAATTAACTCAAGTGATTAAAGACTTAGATGTTAAACCTCAAACCTTAAAATACATAGGAAAAAATATGGACAAAAAAAGCATTATGCTGTTGATTTCAGCATGCCTTTGGGATTTATTATCAATGGTGAAAAACCAAAAGCAAAAACAAGTATATGGGGCTACAACTAATTAAAAGGATTCTGGCCCCAGGATTTGTATTACAAGAATGTTGTCAGTGACATGAGTTCATTGTTAAAGGCAGTAGAAACAAAAATAAATAAAATGCACTATATCAAATTAGAAAGTTTCTACATGTCAAAACAAACAAGTTAAAATGAAAATATGCCGACTGACCAGAAAAAATATTTGCACACAATGTCAGATAAATGCTTAATATCCAAAATATACTAAGTGATGACAAAGATAAACTCCAACAAATCAAGTAACCAGATTAAAAAAATTGGGTAGAAAATAAACAGACACATCTCTGAAGATAGACCAAAGACCATTAGACATATGACAAATAGTTTACTTGGTGTATAACCCAAGTTAGTAATCACTAACTGTTAAGACAATGCAAGTTAAGATGTTAATGAGATTTCACTTCATGCCAGTGAAAGTGACAAATGCTATTAAGAAAGGAAATGAACAACGTTGCTGTTGGTAGCAATGTTGCCTACTGAAACCCTTATGGTTACTTTATGGAGATCGCTTAAAAAAATAAGAATAGAGTATAACCACAAGATGAAAAAAATTCACTTAAAAGATAAATGCACATTTATCTTATTATAATACAAAATAGATAGGTATAGAAAAACCAGGGGTCCAATGACAGAAGAATAAACAATAAAGATGTGGTCTGTCTACATAATAGAATACTATGCAGCAAGAAGGTATGATGAAAACATGAAATTTCCTACAAGTTTAAGTGTCTTATCTGCTGTAGTATCACTCCAGCCCCAGTACTTCTGTATTTAAAATGTTGCTAACTTGTTTTTAATCCATTTGGTAGAAAAACACTGAGCTTAATATTAGGTGCTCTGACTAGGTTTAGCCTTGCTGGTGCTACCTGCTTTCTCAGATCTTGGACAAAGCATTAATCTCTGTTGCTAATCTATAAAATTTATCATTTACAATAAATATTTTCTGGCGTTAAGTTAATTTGTTCATAAGTATTGCATTATTTCATTCCAAATATTGATTTTTTTCTTTGCAATTTACCAAATTATTTTTTTAAAAATATTTATTATTATTTTAGTTTTTGGGTCACACAGTGCTCAGGGGTTACTCCTGGCTCTGTGCTCAGAAATTGCTCCTGGCAAGATCAGGGAACGATATGGGATGCTGGGAATCTAACTGAAATCTGTGTAGAGTTGGCCATGTACAAGGCAAACAAACGCCCTATCGCTCTGGTCTCAAAATGTGTATCCCTTTGTCATGAAGCTTAAACTCTTTACTATCACAGTTTTGTTTTTCCATAAACAGTCTTTGAGTAGACTTTTTTCTTACCTCATGTTTTTTTCTCGAAATCTGTTCTAGAATCTCAAAGGTCTGAAACACATGATTTGCATGCTGGAGACTTAGAGTCGCCCCCAAACTGTGCTGAGTTTAGATCCTGAACACCCCTAATTACACTCCAATATGTATGCATGCACATTTCTATCTATTACCTTCATTTTTTTTTTTTTTTTGCTTTTGGTTTTGGTTTTGGGTCACACCAACAGCTTTCTGGGATTACTCCTGGCTCTGTGCTCAGAAATCGCTCTTGGCAGATTCAGGGGACCATATGGAATATCAAAGATCTAACCCAGGTTGGCCATGTGCAAGGCTGTTGTTTAATATAAAGAATAAAGTCTACCACATGTTGGGTGAGGCCTCCCTGGGTACTGTGCCGCTAGTCCCCAGTGCCTCTAGCCACCCTCACCTTCTGGTAGGTCTGAAGAAGGGTAGTAGCAGCAAAATAATTCACAAACAGTTAAAGTCTCATTGGAGTTAGCTTGCTTTATTCCCTCACAGCTTTTTCTCTGCTATGTGCAGACTCTGTGCCATGTCTGCCTAAGTCATGTCTTTCCCTCAGGAGCCCTGTCTGTCTCCCTTCCAGCTGCTCTCCATGCTTCCTTGTGCCTCCTCTCTGGCTCTCCACCTTTTTCTGCCTCTTTTTCTCTCCTCCCTTCCCCCCAGCCAGACTCCATTATTCTATATTCAAACACACCTCCTCCCTTTTATTCCAAGTGTGAGCAGGTCTGACCATCCAGGAGAGATTAACATATCAACAGAAAGCTTAGGACCTTGGGGGAAGGGATTCCTTACTCTAGGCAAAAGCCCTACCACTCTGATATTGCTCTGACCCCTTAATTACTATTTTAAAGTGCTATATGCATCATATAGTAGTGCTCAGTGCTTACTCTTGGCTTTATGTTTAGGAATCACTCCTAGAGAGGTTCAGGATACCATCTGCAGTGCTAGAGAACAACCCAAGTCTGCCTCATATGAAACAAGTTCCTTACTGCTGTACTATATCTTCAGTTGCATTTTGTTCTTTCTTTATTTTGTTTTGTATTTGTTTGGTAGGCTGGACCCAAACGTACTAGGGACTATTTCTTATATTGTGTCATGAAGTGTGAGTACCTTGTAATTCTTGAGATTGAACCAGAATCTTTGCTAACTGTGAAGTATACACTTCAGTCCTTTGAGCCCTTTCCCTAATTCCTTAATTCTTCTATCTCACCTTTCTTTCTGTTCCTCTCAGACATTATTCTTACCTTAATAAGGGAGCAGTTAGTTAGTAAATAGTAACAACAACAACCATGACAGATCTACTTATGTATATTTTGAGGAACATTCTCGTTGGGTCATTTCCTTTCAGTGAGACACAGTAGAACAGAAGTTAGGTGCCTTGGCTAAGAAAACAGACTGTTGGGTATAAATATGTTCTCAACACTCAAAATCTTGAAACTCAGTGTTCTAGATTCTATAATACAAACACAGTAGTATTTCCGAATGTTATGAGAATTCAGTGACTCAAATATATAAAATATTCAAGCTGGAGAGACAGTACAGGGAGGAAAGCACTACTTTTTTGGGCCACTAACCCTATTTCTTTGCTATTACATAAAGTAACTTTCAAAGCCAGGGTCACTCTGAACACAATTATGAATATCCCTTGAGTATCACAATGCATGGTTCGACCACTTAGATGTGTGTATGTATATATGTATATATATTTGTATATGTATATGTATACATATATGTATATGTACACACATATATGTATACATATGTGTATATATACACAGAGAGTATTAGTAGTTAGGCATTATACTGAGCATTCTATCTATATGTCTATATATGATATGATATATTGTATATACATATGTATATAACATGCATACAGAAACATATAGTGTCTTAATATAGTTCCTGGCTATATTAATTGTTGAATACGTGTTGGCAATTTCTCACCCTTTTATTTAGACTGCCATACAATTGTAATCACTTCAGCACAAACAGGTAATAGCTTCAGCTAACTAGAATAGTGTGTTCTTACAATTTGGTAATTTGAGAGAAGTATTTTTTATTCTTTACCCCTTGTCTGTTTCTCTACATTTTCTTGGCATATAAACGTTGGACAAAAGCCTGATGAACTGAAGTCTGGAATGATTGGTTAGTAGCATACCTATCATTTAATTTTTTAGATTGTCTATCCATGGCAACTTTTTTCTCTATGTAAATTTACTGTTAGAAATGTGATTTTATTCTGCCATAATTCTGAGCTGGCATGCTATAATTAGTGTACTCTATGACATTAAAGAACAAAACTAGAAACTGTGCTTTGGGTGGGTCTTTTTCTATAATTCTCCATTTGGGAAATGGCACTGTAGAATAGTCTTCCTAGCACAGAATGCTAATTGATGAAAACATTTCTTTGCTAAAATTTAAGGGAGGCAGTCTATTCTTAGCTCTTTCAAAGCACACAATACTTTAGCCATTCATGTACGAAAGCTAATTATTTATTTTTCAAGACTACCTTTAACAAGTCTTTGTTTTTGATAATGGCACTTGTTCCTTTTCTTTATTAAAGCCTGTTTTTAAAATATAGCAGCTCTTGGAATAAAGAAATAGCAGCTTAATATAACCACAAGATTCTGATTGTATGCATAGTATACTTTTCACTTCAATATTAAAAGCTCATAGTTTCTTTTTTCTGTTTGTTTGTTTGAGGAGCTGTGCTCAGGATTTTCTCCTGGCTCTGTGCTCAAGAATCATTCTCAGCAGGAATGGAGACCATATGGGATGCCTGAATTTGAACCCAGGTTGACTGCATGCAAGCCAAATGCCCTACCCACTGTGCTATCTCTCTGGCCCCAAAGCTCATAGCCTTAAAATTATTTATTTATAATATAATACTATATTTTTAAAGAGAGGTGCTTATCTATTTAAATTAAGAAGTTCATTTTGAGGCTGGCGCGGTGGCGCTAGAGGTAAGGTGTCTGCCTTGCCAGCACTAAGCCTAGGACAGACCATTGTTCGATCCCCTGGCATACGTATGGTCCCTCAAGCCAGGAATGACTTCTGAGTGCATAGCCAGGAGTAACCCCTGAGGGTCACTGGGTGTGGCCCAAAAACCAAAAAAAAAAAAAAGTCCATTTTATCTAAAATTTTATAGAGCAAGCATAACAAATATGTCAACAAGCATACAAAATGAAAGCACCTGAGAAAGTTTTAATGTTAAGAATACAATATTCTGGGGCCGGAGAAATAGCATGGAGGTAAGGCTTGCCTTTCATGCAGATAGACGGTGGTTCGAATTCCTGCATCCCATATGGTGGCCTGTACCTGCTAGGAGCGATTTCTGAGCATAGAGCCAGGAGTAACCCCTGAGTGTTGATGGGTGTGACCCCCCCCCCCAAAAAAAAAGAATACAAAATTCTATAGTGCAGGATCAGAGTCATAGTACAGTAAGTATGTAGGGCATTTGCCTTGCCAATAGCCAACCAAAGTTCGATTTGCCTTGCCAGCAGCCAACCCAAGCCAACCCAGCACTCAATATAGTCCCCTGACTTGCAAGAAATGATCTTTGAGTACAGAGTCAAGATTAATTGTTGAATAATGCTGGCTGAGGCTCCATAACCAAAAAAAATTTATAGTATTTAGAAAATTAATACACATTTGTTGAATGTGAAAGAAAATAAAGATACGTGGGGCTGGGCCCGGAGAGATAGCACAGCGGTGTTTGCCTTGCAAGCAGCTGATCCAGGACCTAAGGTGGTTGGTTTGAATCCCGGTGTCCCATATGGTCCTCCGTGCCTGCCAGGAGCTATTTCTGAGCAAACAGCCAGGAGTAACCCCTGAGCACCGCTGGGTGTGACCCAAAAACAAAACAAAACAAACAAACAAACAAAAAAAAAAGAGACGTGGGGCTGGAGAGATAGCATGGAGGTAAGGCGTTTGCCTTTCATGCAGAAGGTTGGTAGTTCGAATCTCGGCATCCCATATGATCCCCTGTGCATGCCAGGGGCAATTTCTGAACATAGAGCCAGGAATAACCCCTGAGAACTGCCGGCTGTGACCAAAAACCAACAAAAAACAAACAAACAAAAACAAACAGAAAAGAAAATAAAGATACAGCACTGAGTATTTCACTTTTCCTCTCTCCACTGTCAGATGGAAAGAAAACAATATTACAGGGCCCAAAGTGGTGGTGCAGCGGTAGGTTATTTGTCTTGCATGCGGCTGACCTAAGAGGGACTGTGTTTCCATCCCCCAGAGTCCCATATGGTCCCCCAAGCCAGGAGCGATTTCTGAGCACATAGCCAAGAGTAACCCCTGAGCGTCACCAGGTGTGTCCCCCACTAAAAGAAAAGAAAACAATATTACAAAATATTGGAATATATATTTGGTTTTGGGGTCACACCCAGCGGCACTCAGGGGGTACTCCTGGCTCTGCTCATAAGTGGCTCCTGGCAGGCTGGGGGACCATAGGGGATTCTGGGATTCGATCCAGGATCCATCCTGTGTTGGCTGCATGCAAGGCAAACACGTTACTGCTGTGCTATCGCTCCAGCTTTTAGTACTTATAATCTTATAAATAAATAGTATTTCACTAAAATTATTATTATTATTATTTATTTATTTATTTGGTTTTTGGGCCACCCCGGCGGTGCTCAGGGGTTACTCCTGGTCTGCTCAGAAATAGCTCCTGGCAGGCACGGGGGACCATATGGGACACCGGGATTCGAACCAACCACCTTTGGTCCTGGATCAGCTGCTTGTAAGGCAAACGCTGCTGTGCTATCTCTCCAGGCCCAAAAATTATTATTATAACATTACACATGTTTTATTAACTTACACTGGTTTTTCTTTTTCCTATCAATTATTTGGAAAGGAGTTTTGAATTCACTAGCTATGAATTTAAATTTATTTTGATGATTTTGTTTTATGTACTATAGTACTCAATTACTTTGTATCTATGATACAAAAAATTGTAAATGTTTTCAGGGTTATCTATTTGTGATGAATCAACCTCTTTAATAATATGAAAATAATATTGAAACCTGTTAATATATCTTGTTATAATCCCTTATTGATATTACTATATAAGTGACTTCCAATTTCTTGCACTTAGCTTTACTTGATATATTCTTTGCCCTCCAAATATATGGATGGCAGGCAGAAGATGAGGCTGAGGGGTTGAGGTTGGGTGATGATGGAGTTTGGATACACCAGTGATGGAGTTGACACTCTTGGTGGGGTTGGTGTTGAAATATTATATGCCTAAATATTATATGCCTAAAAGTCAACTATCAATAACTTTGTAAACCATGGCTCTTTAATTAAACAAAAGATTAAAACTAAATAAATAAGATGTTTGTAAGGCAAATCTCAGCTTAGTTTAACCTCTGTCACTAGATTTGGTTCTCCACTTATTTCCAGAGACTACCCCTGCCTGAAAACAGAATCCTGTATGGCCCAGCTCCTCCTCCTTTCCATAGAAATGGCTGATGCACTGGGTTGAGTCTTTGGTGTACTGAGAACTGAGTACTTTTACTGAAAATAGAATTTTAGCTATGATGCTGGGGTATAACTTTCTGGGGATTCTACTTGAATTCTATGTACTAACAAGGACAAAAAAAAAAAAACCCAAAAACAAAAAACCTAACATAAAGACTAAGAAAAAGATCTGAAAAACTTCATATTTTGACCTTTCCTTTTTTTTTATTTCATACAATTATTCACACAATTCACTTTCTAATTTATATACAATATACAAAAAATGAACACATTATTTCATATGAACCATTATGAGCCAGGACTTGAAAAGGGAAGTCAACAGTTACACATTGAAAAGGGAAGTCTACACCTAGAAAACCAATTTTAATATTCTTAGGATCAGGTACAATAAAAATCTTGGTTTAATTAATGAATGAGTCAGAGATTATCTTTTTAATTTTTATAAAATTATGAGCAAGATAAATTATAAGTAAAAATTCTTGACTATTTGAATTATTGCCCAAAGTCAGACACATATATATAGAAGCAGTTTATTTATGATCCTTAAAAATAAGGTTAATTTCATTTAAATAATGTTATAGATGAATTTAATTTCAACCAAACCTTAATTATCAAGACAAATTTTAAGTTTTATTATGTTTAAAAAATTCACCTCAGTTCTGTCTGTGGCTTATTGGGGGTGAAGAGGAAGAAGACATATATTGAAAAACTATGTCTTCATTTATACGATTCTGTGTCTATTTTCATACCCAAGAAGACAGTGGCATCTGGTTTAGTAAAGAAGATGCAGTAGTATAAGAATAATAAGAAATATTAATGATTCTTTCTCACACTCATACTCTTAAATCAAAGTCTTACATTATTACTTTATGTTCATTTCTTTGTTTGTTCTTGGTCCACACCCAGTGGCGCTCAGGGGTTACTCCTGGTTCTGCACTCAGAAATTGTTCCTGGAAGGCTCGTGGGACCATATGAAATGCTGGCAATCAAAACTGGGTTCATCTTGGGTCAGCAGCATACAAGGCAAACACTACAACTGTGCTATCACTCCAGCCCCCATTATGACATCTTTATTGGCTGGTTTAGCTGCCACTTACTTTCTCCTTTGTGCAGAGTCTCATATTAAATGCTTTAGGTTATAACAAATCTTCAAAATATGTGTATACACATTACTTTCTTCTTCTTCTTCTTCTTCTTCTTCTTCTTCTTCTTCTTCTTCTTCTTCTTCTTCTTCTTCTTCTTCTTCTTCTTCTTCTTCTTCTTCTTCTTCTTCTTCTTCCTCCTCCTCCTCCTCCTCCTTCCTCCTCCTCCTCCTCCTCCTCCTCCTCCTTCTTCTTCCTCCTCCTCCTCCTTCTTTTTTTTTTTTTTTGCCACACTCGTTTGATGCTCAGGGGTTACTCCTGGCTAAGTGCTCAGAAATTGCCCCTGGCTTGGGGGGACCATATGGGACGCTGGGGGATCGAACCACAGTCCTTCCTTGGCTAGCGCTTGCAAGGCAGACACCTTACCTCTAGCGCCACCTCAGCAGCCCTCCTCCTCCTTCTTCTTTTTCTTCTTCTTCTTCTTCTTCCTCTTCTTCCTCCTCTTCCCCCTCTATCCTCCTTCTGCTTCTACTTCCTCCTCTTCCCCCTCTATCCTCCTTCTCCTTCACATTAGAAAGTATTGGAACTAACTTTAAATTTATCTTCCTTCTATGTTATGACATCAAATTTCATAAGAGTTACCTCAAAATTGTTTTTTAAAACTCTGTGACTAATTTTAATATAAATATTTTATATTAATTACAGTTTCTAGAGACTTTATGATTTATCATCAGAAATTATGATGATCAATTCCTTGGAAATCAATAGAATTGTTTTTGACACCTTATTGTTTTTAAATATTAAAAGCTAAGCAATTAAATTAGTTCAGTTAAAGCATGATCTTGAAATTGTTCGTCATATAATTCAATTACCTCCTTACATAAAAATCTATCTAAAGCTAAAACTGATGTTTTTCCTTATCACATTTAGAGTATTATCTTCTTTAATACTAAAAAAGAATAAAAAATTAAAAATTTTGCTTCTGTGTAATCCTGAAAAAGTATTGGATGTGATTTTTATAACTCTTTTAATTCTTTTAAAAAATAGAATGTATGGTTTCTTTTAGAATATATCAATTTTCTCATTTGTAACAAATATTTAATGAGTCATTTTATTAGGATTCCTTCTAGGGAATTCTTTTGGGGGATATAATAATAAATTGAATAGGGCCCGGAGAGATAGCACAGCGGCGTTTACCTTGCAAGCAGCCGATCTAGGACCAAAGGTGGTTGGTTCGAATCCCGGTGTCCCATATGGTCCCTGTGCCTGCCAGGAGCTATTTCTGAACAGACAGCCAGGAGTGACCCCTGAGCACTGCCAGGTGTGGCCCAAATATCAAAATAATAATAATAATAATAATAATAATAATAAATTGAATAGAGCCTCTTTCATTAGTGAGAACAATTCAACAATAAAAATAGCTGATAAATGGGAGTTTTGATTAGTAAGGTTGGTGTTATGGGAATTATTTTGGACAGAATTACTACATAGTATAATTTTTTTTGATGGGGGGCAAGACCTGAACTATGGGACTGGAAAGAGACTACAGCAACATGTATAGCATTTATCTTGCAAGTGTTTTCAATCCAGATTAGATCACTGATACTATATTTGGTCCTCTGAGCACCATCAGGGTTCACTCTTGAGCACAGAGTTTGGAATAGCCTCTGAATGCTGTCTGATGTGGCCCCAAACAAACAAGAAAATCTGAAAGATAAGAGCCTCCAAAAGCCGGAATCAAATCAAAGCAGCAGTCCTAGAGCATATTTTGGGAAATAGTAGGAACAGAAAAAAATGATTGCTACAATAAAAAGGAGTCATGAGAAATTGTCATCAGAACTCTCAAGATATTAGTTTTAAGAATAAAAGTGAGGAAGTTGAGAAATGAGCACAACACAAACCAAAGCAGTTCAATAAGAAAAAAAGATGCAGATCACAGCAGAGAAGCTGCAAACGGAAGAATTTGCAAAGATGGTCAAGAAGAGAGCTTCAGTAAAACTGTTCAAGCTATTTGTGGGAGAAGAAAAAAGACCTCATCTAAATGGCTATAGAGAACCTGACATGACAAGTCAACAAATCGAAGAGGAGAATGTTCAAGTGGTGTAGGATCTGGTAGAGCAAGCAAAAGAGAAGTCACAGAAACAAAGGAGAGACCAAGAAACTGTCCTCCTTACACTAGTAGAACAACTTAAATTTCATAAACCAGAAGTACTCAAATGCCAGCTGGGTCAACTCCATGAGCAAAATGGAAACCAAAAAAAGCTTTAATACTAAAACATCTTGAAGCTCTTGAAAAAACACTCAACAAGTTCTCTCTTTTGCACTTAGTAGGAACTGCACCTGTGGCAATGTGGACTTTTCACCTGCACTTCTACCTAGCAGTCCTCCTCTTGGAGATGCTGGAGGTTGCAGTCAACCTGAATCCAGTGAAAACAAATCCTCTGCAGGGTCATGTTCTAAGTGGATCAATTTCTAATACAGATAAAACCTGTTCTATCTAGTGGTTATATCTCTAACAATCCTCTACTAGGTACCCTCACTGCACATTACAACTTCATTATCATTTAAGCCTTGATGATGTGATCACAATGCTAATGTTAGCTTAGAATCATTAAAGAAAAAGAAAAATAATAATAAAAAAGGAGCTTTGAACTGGAGCCAAGTGCAGCTGGTAGGGAACTTGCTTTGCACATGGGCAACCCTAGTTCAATCTCCATATCTTTTTTTTTTTTTTTTTTTTTTTGGTTTTTAGGCCATACCCGGCGGTGCTCAGGGGTTACTCCTGGCTGTCTGCTCAGAAATAGCTCCTGGCAGGCACGGGGGACCATATGGGACACCGGGATTCGAACCAACCACCTTAAGTTCTGGATCGGCTGCTTGCAAGGCAAACGCCGCTGTGCTATCTCTCCGGGCCCCAATCTCCATATCTTCATATGACCCTCATATAGTTGCCATGAGTGATCCTTGAGTGCATAACCAGGAGTAAACCCTTACTTAACACTGCTAAGTGTGGTCCAAAACAAACCTAACAGAAAAATTGAAGAGGAATCAGGGACCAGATTTCCAATGAATGATGATTTCCAATAAATTTAGTTACTATAAACTTCTCCTGGAATATTAAACTTAATGTATTGGCTTTAGTCTTTTGTTTCATACCTCATTTTAATTTTGTTTTTATTTTTATTTCCTTATTGATAACTGGTAAAGGATATTATTTTTCCCAATTTTTAAAATTTTTGTTTGTTTTTGGGTCACACCCAGCAGCACTCACAGGTCACTCCTGGCTCTACGCTCAGAAATCGCCCCTGGCAGGCACGGGATATGGGACCATATCGGATGCTGAGATTCGAACCACCATCCTTCTGGATGCAAGGCAAATGCCTTACCTCCATGCTATCTCTCTGGCCCCCCAATTTTTCAAATTTTTATTTTATTGAAATAAACTGTGTCAACAGAATCCTTCATAGTTGAATATGAGATAATGAGTCAGGGCCCTTCCTACCACCAGTGTCAACCTCTCTCCACAGTGCCCCCAGAATGCATCTTATTCTTTTCCCTTTGCCTGCCAGTACATCAAGTCCCTTTAAGTCTAGATTCTTAAAGTTTAGGTTCCTTGATTCTATTATTGTTGACTTTGTCTTAGATATTTAATGCTGTCTTTATCCTTATTTATTTCCTCTCCAATGCATCCAATACCACTTGGTCCCCTGGCCTTTCTGTGGTCATTTTTTCTTAGTTTTATAGAAAAATTTAGGAATTTGAGCCCGGAGAGAATGCACAGCGGCGTTTGCCTTGCAAGCAGCCGATTCAGGACCAAAGGTGGTTGCTTCAAATCCTGGTGTCCCATATGGTCCCCTGTGCCTGCCAGGAGCTATTTCTGAGCAGACAGCCAGGAGTAACCCCTGAGCACTGCCGGGTGTGGCCCAAAAACCAAAAACAAAAAAACAAAAAAGAAAAGAAGAAAGAAAAATTCAGGAATTTGTTATCCATGTCCCAAGGTTCTATGAAACAGGTGGTAGCCCCAGTTTAAAAGATAAGATTTTTAAAAAATCTAATAAAAAATGTGAGTGTGTGGCAGGGTTTCTCTTTTTTTTATGTTTTGTTTTTGATGGTTTGTTTTTGCATAGGCACAGCAAAATATGGGGGAAATAGAAAGGAAAAACCTTTGGCCCAAGAACAGGGAGACATTACCCATCAAGCATCCTGGCATAAGACCAACTACAGGTTCCAAGCATACTAAGTTGCCTAACCCCAAAGCATTTCTCTGTGGTACCAGTAAAAGTTCTTCACAATCACAGTTGTAATGATTATGTTTCTGTTTTAGAGATCCTAGTTTTTTTTTTTTTTTTGTATAGATCCTATTTCAAAGTCAGGGTGACAAAAAAGAAATGAAAAGGGGCTGGAGAGATAGCATGGAGGTAAGGTGTTTGCCTTTCATGCAGAAGGTTGGTGGTTCGAATCTCGGCATCCCATATGGTCCACCGAACCTGCCAGGAGAGATTTATGAGCATAGAGCCAGGAGTAAACTCTGATCATTGCCAGGTGTGACCCCCCCAAAAAAGTCAGGGTGACATGGAGCATCTTCTGGTTTCATCTTACCATTAGGTAGCTATACAGGGAACCTTGCCCTGAAAGCAAGTTGTTGCTATTACCAAGTTGTCAGAGTGTCATATGAACCTACTCTGGAGCAAGTCGATGCCAGGGCAGCGTTAGGGCCTTTCCTGGTAGAAGTCCAATTCCAGGTGCCTGTGTAGAAAACCAGGCTGGTTCCATGGATGGGATTCAAGGCTCAAAGTGTGAATGTCCAATACTCGATCTTCTGGAGCTTAAGCCTAGTCACTATGACAAGTGTTCAAGGTGCAGGGCCCCACTGCAATATAAAATTTATGTGCTCTTATCCTTATTAGATAAGAACTTGTTTCCACACATGAGATTTTCCCATTTTAAGGTGTCTGTGCAAAAAGGAACAATACTATATGGTACTACTGGTGCATATGACGGTAAAAATAACAAGCCAAACAATTCCAATATCCTGGTTCTAATATGAACTTGGAGTACAAGAGGGACTTATCTACTATAATTTCATACTAAATAGTTCCTTAAAAAGGAATGGGGAAAACTGCTGCTACATAGACAATAAGAATTATACCTATTAAGGAAATATGTCTAAAGAAATATTCAAAGGAGATATACATGTCCCTTTAAGTCTTTTGAAATAGTCTGGGTGTGTGGGGGAAATCCTTTCCCCATTTTTGATTGAATTTTTGAGATTTGTGTAGTTAACCTTTGTGAGTACTTTGTATATCCTAAAAATCAACCCTTTATCTGATGTGTTGAGTGCAAAAATTCTCTTCCATTTAGTTGTCTTCTAATTTTAGTTTATATTTGTTTTGTCATATAGGAACTTTTTTGTTTGATGTAGTCCCATGTATTTAAATTTGATGCTATAAATCCAGAGCTAGAGAGATGGCATGGAGGTGAGGCATTTGCCTTGCATGCAGAAGGTCAGTGGTTCAAATCCCAGCATCCCAAATGGTCCCCTGAGCCTGCCAGGAGCGATTTCTGAGCATAGAACCAGGAGTAATCCCTGAGCGCTGCTGGGTGTGACCTAAAAACCAAAAAAGAATTTTTGCATCTGTGTTCATTATTGAGATTGGTCTGTACTTTTCTTTCTTGGTGGTATCTGTCAGTTTTGGAGATGAGTGTGATATAAGCTTCACACTTAAGGTATTAGGGTGGGTTCCTGTCTTTTCAATGTTTTGGAAGTGTCTAAGGATCAATGGTAGCGACTTTTCTCTGAATGCTTGATAAGATTCACCTGGTCCTGGAATTTCACATGGTCCTGGACTTTCATTCTTGTGGAGTTTCCTAATTACTGTTTCAATTTCTTTTCTTGTATTGGCAAATTTAAGCTTCCCATTTCCTCCTCATTAAGTATCGGATGGATGATATTTTTCCAAACATCTGTTCATTTTTTTTCTAGGTTCTCTAGTTTAACTGAGTACAGTTGTTCATAATAAACTCTCATGATGTCATGGATTTCTTGGGGTTCTGTTATAGTTGCTCCCTTTCATTTCTGATCCTATTTAATTGATGATTTTTTCTTTTTTGCCTTGTGAGTGGTTTGTCTATCTTGTATATTCTTTCAAAACACCACCTTCTGGTCTGTCTCATTAATTCTTTGTATTGTTTTTTTTGTTTCTATATTGTTGACTTATACTCTAGCTTTTATTATTTCTTTTTTTTTCTGCTTGTGTTTGGGTTACTTCACTGATGGTTTTCTAGATGTTTAAGGTGTCCCTTTAGGTTGCTGATTTTGTCATTTTCTTCTTTCATAATGTAGGCTTGTATTGCTATGAGTCTCTCCCTAATTAATGCTTTTACTGTGTTCCATTTATTTTGGCAATTAATTTCTTCATTATTACTGATTTCAAGGAATCTCTTGTTTCTTCTTTTATTTTCTCTTTGATCCAGTTGTTGTTCAGCAGCATGCTGTTTAGTCTCCGGGTGTTAGATTTTCTCCACAACTTCTTTTTACAATCTGGGTCTCTGTGACATTGTGGTTCTGATAGGGTGGTTGGTATAATTCTTATATTTGTGACTTTATATAGGTTAGACTTGTGTTCAAGAACGTGGTCTATCCTGGAGAAAGTTTCATGTGTGCTTGAGAAGAATGTGTATTCTGCTTTTTGAGAATGAAATGACCTGTAAACATCCATTAATCCTAATTCTTCTAGCTTCTCATTTAGGGCTCTTAAGCATTTTCTAGTGTTCTGCCAAGTAGATATGTTTAGTGCAATAATAGGGTGTTGAAATCTCTCACTACTATGATGTTTCCATCCACGTTTCTCTAAGTTTGTGAGCAAAAGCCTTACTTATTTTGCAGGCTCTACATTTGTTGCTTAGATGTTGAATAGAGTTAGCATTTCTTGGTCTGCTGTTCCCCTGATCAATAAATAGTGACAATCTTTGTCTCTGAGTACTGTATTGAGGTTGTATGCAGTTTGGTTCTGATATGAATATGGCTGTCCCTGCTTTTGTTTTTGTTTTCCAGTGGATTGTATAATTGTTTTCCATTATTTTACTTTTTTTTTTTTTTTTTTTTTGGTTTTTGGGTCACATCCAGCAGTGCTCAGGGGTTACTCCTGGCTGTCTGCTCAGAAATAGCTCCTGGCAGGCATGGGGGACCATATGGGACATCGGGATTTGAACCAATCACCTTTGGTCCTGAATCGGCTGCTTGCAAGGCAAATGCCGCTGTGCTATCTCTCCAGGCCCACCATCATTTTACTTTTACTTTTAGAGCCTGTATCTATCCTGAACTTTTAAGTGTGTTTTCTGCAGGAAGCAGATGTCTGGGTTTTGTTTCCTAATCAAACCAGCTACTCTGTACATTTTTATGGAAGAGTTTAGTCCATTGACATTTAAGGAAACTATTGACAGAAAGAGATTTTGGGTCATTATGTTGTGTAGGGTTGTTGTTTTTATAATTGGGGATTTGGCTTGTGTAATTGCTCTTTGAATAGTTTGTTTAGGGTTGGTTTGGTTAACACAAATATTGTGAATTCATTTTGTCCAAGAACGTTTTTAATCCTCTCTCCCATGTAAAGAGTTTTTCAGGGTAGTGGACTCTAGGTTGAACTTGTCTTTCATTCAGTAGTTTGAATAGGTCATTCCACTTGTTTCTTGCCTGTATTGTTTCAATTGGGAGATCTGGTTTGCTTCTTATTTTTTTTCCTTTGTAATTACTTCTCCCTTACTGCTTTGAAGAGTCCATCTCTATCTCTCTCTGTGTTTTTTTCTTTTTCCCATTTGGATTACTTTATGTTTTAGTGTTGTTTTGTTAGGGTCTGTTTTGATTGCAATTCTTCACCTGTAAAACTCTGTTTCTATGACATGCTTACATGTTTTTTAGTTTCTTCAGTTCCATTTGTATAGATTCTCATCTTCTGAAAGAGTTATTCATTTGATTGAATTGTTCATCTATGGATTTCTCAATTTCTTCTTCTTTTTTTTTTTTTTTTGGTTTATGGTTTTTCGTGCCACACCCATTTGATGCTCAGGGGTTACTCCTGGCTAAGCGCTCAGAAATTGCCCCTGGCTTGGGGGGACCATATGGGATGGCAGGGGATTGAACCGTGGTCCTTCCTTGGCTAGCGCTTGCAAGGCAGACACCTTACCTCTAATGCCACCTCGCTGGCCCCAGATTTCTCAATTTCTTAAAGGCTAGTGACTCCTTGACTTCCATGATAAACCATTGTTGATTTTATGTCCTCATCTATAAGGTTTAGGTGTTTGGAGGACTTAGAGACTTGCCAGGATTTCTCTCCATATCCCAGTGTAGGTGTCTTCCTTAGCTTCCCCATTGTTCTTTGCATTTAGTGGTTTGGAATGCTGGAGTATCAGGTGTTTAAAAAAATGATCTATTGAATTGCTTGTAGTAAATGTGGTTCGAGGTATATCTTGATCTAAGTTGAAATGACTTTGCATGGATGCTACGTTTGGGAAAGGGGTGCTGATGGGAAGGAAGGAGGTTTCAGTAATGGCACTGGAACACAGGAGGAAGCTGAGGGAAGGCTGCAAAGCAGGCCCCATTCACTCTTGGGACTAGGACTGGAGTTTCGCTATTCCTGCCCAGATATAGTGTTAACTGTCTCCAGGGTGCAAATGATCAGCACTTGTGCTGTGACCCAGAAGAAAACTGAGAAAAGACCCTAGAAGACAGCCTCGTTTGCATTTGGTGGAAGGGATTATGATCTAAGGAACCAGGAGCCAGAGAGATAGCACAGCAGTGGGCATTTGCCTTGCAAGCAGCCAATCCAGGACAGACTGTGGTTTGAATCCCAGCATCTTATATAGTCCTCCATGCCTACCAGGAGCAATTTCTGAGTGCAGAGCCAGGAGTAAACCCTGAGTGCTGCTGGGTGTGACCCCATAAAAAAAAGATTTGAGGATCCCTATTGTCTTCCAGGCAGAAACCTTGCTGGCCCCCAAAAGAAGGTGATCACCGATGGCACTGGAACTCAGAAGGAGGCTGAGGGAATGCTGTAAAGTAGGCTCTGTTTACCTAGGACATTATTTTTTATAGATATTTTTCAGTAAGATTCAAAGGAGTTCCTTTCCATTTTTTGATGCGGTCAAATGTTTTTTTTTGTTTTTTTGTTTTTTGTTTTTTGGGTCACACCCAGCAGCACTCAAGGGTTACTTCTGGCTCTATCCTCAGGGGACCATATGGGATGCTGGGATTCGAACCACCGATCTGCATGCAAGGCAAACGCCTTACCTCCATGTTATCTCTCTGGCCCCAGAAGATGTTTCTTTTTTTTTTTTTTTTTTTTTTTTGGTGTTTGGGCCACACCCAGCAGTGCTCAGGGGTTACTCCTGGCTGTCTGCTCAGAAATAGCTCCTGGCAGGCATGGGGGACCATATGGGACACTGGGATTTGAACCAACCACCTTTGGTCCTGGATCGGCTGCTTGCAAGGCAAACGCCGCTGTGCTATCTCTCCGGGCCCCAGAAGATGTTTCTTTTTAAAAAAAAAATTTAGCAATATTTTTTTTAATGTGGTGATTTTTATAATTTTTTTTTTTTGTTTTTTGATTTTGGGTCACACCCAGCAGCACTCAGTGGTCACATACTCCTGTCTCTATGCTCAGAAATTGCTCTGGCAGGCTCAGGGACCATATGGGATGCTGGGATTTGAACCACCGACCTTCTGTCTGCATGAAAGGCCTTACCTCCATGCTATCTCTCCGGCCCCTGATTTTTATAATTTAATCACCATGCTTTCATACTGGGATTTCAGTCATAGGATGTATATACCACTCTTCACCATATGATCTTCCCACCAGCAATGTTCCTGTTTTCCCTCTCCCATTATACCCCCTGTCTGTCTCTCAGACATGCATTCTGCCTCTCTCCCACACTCCCGTTATCATGGTATTTGTCATTGTCGTTAGTGCTCTAGCTGCACTCACCACTTTTTGTGTCATAAGCTGGTTCTCCCAGTGTGCAGCTCTATTGTCTATTGTCTCTGGATATTATTGCCAGACTGTCTTTTACTTTTCTTATATCCCACAGATGAGTGAGACTATTCTATGTCTATCCCTTTCCAGCTGGCTTATTTCACTCAGCATAATAATCTCCATGTCTATCTATGTATAGGCAAATTTTATGTCTTCATTTTTCCTATAGCTACAAAGTATTCCATTGTGTAAATGTTTTTTTTTTTTTTTTTGGACCACACCCGTTTGACGCTCAGGGGTTACTCCTGGCTATGCGCTCAGAAATCGGCCCTGGCTTGGGGGGGACCATATGGGACGCCGGGGGATCGAACCGCGGTCCGTCCTACACTAGCGCTTGCAAGGCAGACACCTTACCTCTAGCGCCACCTTCCCGGCCCCTCCATTGTGTAAATGTACCACTCATTTCTTTAGCCACTCATCTGCTATTGGGCATCTGGGTTGTTCCCAGATTCTGGATATTATAAATAGGACTGCATAAAACAGTGGCACAGAGGGCATTTTTGTATTGTGTTTTCATGGTCCTAGGGTATATCAGTAGAAGTGGTATGCTGAATTATCTGGGAGCTCAATTTCCAGCTTTTTTGAGGAATATTTGTATTTTTTTTTTTCAGAAAGGCTGGACTAGATGGCATTCCCACCAGCCATAAGAGTTCATTTCTCCCTAAATCCCTGCCAGCAATAGTTGTTCTTATTCTTTGCAATGTATGCCAATCTCTGTGGCGTGAGGTGATAACTCATTGTTGTTTTGATTTGCATCTTCCTGATGATTAGTGATGTGGAGCAATTTTTCATGTGCCCATTGGCCACCTGCATTTCTTCTTTGAGGAAATGCTTGTTAATTTCTTTTCCTCATTTTTTGATGGGGTTATACTTTTTTCTTGTTAAATTCTGTTAGTAACTTGTATATCTTGGGTATTAGCCCCTTATCAAATAGGTTTTGGTTGAATTGCTTCTCCCATTGTGTAGATGGCCTGTGTATCCTAGTCACTGTTTTCTTTGAGGTGCAGAAGCTTCTCAATTTAATGTAGTCCCATTTGTTTATCTCTGCTTTCACTTGTTTGGACAGTGGTGTTTCCTCCTTAAAGATGATGTTAGTCTCAATTTTATGGAGTGTTTTGCTTATTTTTTTCCTTCTGTATGTCTTATAGTTTCTGGTCTGATACTAAGGACTTTAATACATTTTTATTTTATTTGTCATTTGTGCATGGTGTTAGATAGAGGTCTAAATGGCAAGTGTTCCATGTAGTGGACCATTTGTCCCAACACCACTTGTTGAAAAGAAGTTTCTTCATCCAGCTTTTATTAAGGGTATTGTTTGCTTGAATGATTTTTCCTCCAGCTTTTGATTTTGAGTCTATGCTTGTTCTGAGTATTAAGGTGTGTTTCTCGTAGGCAGCAGAAGATTGGATTCTTTTTTTTTTTTTTTTTTTTGATACATTTGGTTACTCTGTGTCTCTTAACTGGTGCATCTAGTCCACTGACATTGAGAGAAATAATTGTCATGGGATTTAGTGCTATCTTTAATGTAGAAGTTCAGTGTGTCTGTTGGTCAATCTTGTCTTAAAGTAGATCTTTTAGTTTTTCTTTTAAGGCTGGTTTTGTGTCTGTAATGTTTCTGAGCTGTTGTTTGTCTGTGAAGCTATGTATTCTTCCTTCAAACCTGAAAGTGTGTCTTTCTGGGTGCAGTATTCTAGGCAAAGCATTTATTTCACTATGTTACTATGTCCCACCACTGCATTATGGCCTTGAGTGTTTCTCTTGTGACAGGTCTGCTATAAAAATTAAGGATGCCCTCTTGAATTTAATTTCCCTTTTAGATCTTGTTTCAGTATTCTGTCCCTATCTGTGGAATTCATCATTGTGACTAGGATGTATCTTGGGGTGCTTTTCTTTGGGTCTCTTTTAGCTGGTACTCCTCAGGCATGCAGGATTTGGTCACATGTGGTCTTTAGCTCTGGTAGTTTCTCTGTAATGATATCCTTGACTGGAATCTTCCTGGAGATTTTCTTCCTGGGTCTCTGGGACTCCAATGATTTTTAAGTTGTTTCTGTTGATCTTATCAAAGACTTCTATTTTCATCTGTTCACATTCTTTGAGTAATTTTTCCATTGTCTGATCATTTGCTTTAAGGCTTTTTTCCAATCTCTTTTGCTGAATGAAGTTGTTATGCAGCTCATCTTCCAGCTCACTAATTCTATCCTCAGCTGCTGTTACCCTGTTGGAGAGGCTTTTCCACTGAGGTTTTCAATTCATCTACTGAGTTTTTCAGACCTATTATTTCAGTTTGGAGTTTTCTTATTTCTATCTTTATATCTTCTTGATTCTTATTAGTGTTCCATTCAACTCGATGTAGGCTTCTTTGAGTTCTGTGAACATCTTCCATATTTTTTCTCTAAACTCTGTATCTGAGAGATTAACTAGTTGATTGGCCATTTTGGGGTCATCAGAGTTGCCATCATCATTCTCTACACCTGGTGTTGGCCTGTGTTGTTTTCCCATTGTCACGCTTGTATTGTGTGAGTTTTTCTTTTCTTTTCTTTTCTTTTTTTGTTTTTGGATCACACCTGGCAGTGCTCAGGGGTTACTCCTGGCTCTACGCTCAGAAATCACTCCTGTCAGGCTCGGGGGACCATATGGGATGCCAGGATTCAAACCACTGTCCTTCTACATGCAAGACAAATGCTTTACCTCCATCCTATCTCTCTGTGGGTTTTTCTATGTGTTGTAGTGGTATTCATCGAATAGATTATGTGCGCCTCCTTTGGCTCCACCCTTTGTGGGCAGGACAGTTTAATTCAGAAGAAGATAAGCCTTAGGGAAGACTGCCACAGAGGATCAAGTCTCAGGCCAAAGCAAGCAAAGAAAATGAACAATGTGTGTCTGTGCTTCAGAGACAGTATGTCAGCTAATTCTACTCTGGATTCAACATTTTAATCCATTTAGCTGCTCTGTTTCTCTTAACTGCTGCATTTAGTCCATTGACATTTGAGAGAAATGATTGTCATTGGATTTATTATCTTTTTGTAGTAGTTTGGTGTGTTTGTTGGGTCTGCCTTGCCTTAAAGTAGACCTTTCCATTCTTCTTTAAAAATTGTTTTTGAGTTAAATTTTGTTTTTGTTTTTGAGCCACTTCCATTGACGTTCAGGAGTTACTACTCCTGGCTATGTGCTCAGAAATTGCTTCTGGCTGGGGGGACCATATGGGACGCCAAAGAATCGAACCACCTTCTGTCCTAGGCTAGCGCTTGCAAGGTAGATGTCTTACCTCTAGTGCCACCTCTCCGGCCTCTTGAGTTAAGTTTAGTCACTGTATCCAACCACTGTTTTTAGGTTTTGATAGTTGCTTTTGACAAATCTTAAGGATGCTCCTTAGTATATAATTTTCCTTTTCAATCTTGTTGTGTTCAATATTCCATCCATATCTATGGGATTCATCATTGTGACTTAGATGTGTCTTGGGATGTTTTCCTTGGATTTTTTTTTAGCCAGTACTCTTTAGGTGTATAGTATTTGTTTGCATGTACTCTCTAGCTCTGGGATTTTTTTCTGCACTTATGTCCTTGACTGTTTATTTTTCATAGAAATATTCTTTCTGGTGGTTGCTGGGAGGACTCTAAAGGGGATTCGAGGCTTTCCCTGCCCCTCACACTGCACTAGAGGGAAGGGGCATGGGGAGGAGGCGGGCAGAGGTCTGGCTTCCAGTTCTATACTGAATCCTTTTCTGTTCCGGAGGCTAGCTCTTGCTGGCATGGGGTTTGGTGAAATCCCAGGCTGAAGGCCTTCTCCTGAGCTTGGGGGGTACTGGGAGTTGCTGGGTTGCACTGGGGAAGTCACTGGCAACTTTTTTTCTCATCAGTCTCCATGTTATATATAGTATATATAGTATATATACACATATACTGTTATATATAGTATATACATGTTATATATAGTATATACAGTATATATACATATATACAGTATATATTAATAGTGTTCCCTATGATTAATGTATGTTTTGCATATTCAGAATGTCCAGTTTGTATTCTGCCCTTGCCCACCGTCCTACAAACTCATTTTTAATCCTTCATTCCCTCATCCCCAACTATCACTACCCCAAATTTAACCCTTTTTTCCTCCAGTTCTTGGCTCCTCAAGAGGCATATCATTGTTCTCTCACAAAATCAGCTGCCCAACTGCACCCTAAGTGATAAGATAAAATCTCAGCCTGAGAAGATCCAAATATACCGTTGCTATTGACCTACTCTCAGAGGCCTCCATTCTTCCTTCTTCCTTCATTGTGGCCTTTTGCTTGCTGAGAATTTCGATTTTAAGAAGTTATGGCTCAGGCATCTTTCCTGATATGGAATTGTCGTCAGTCAGTTATCAGACCGCACAGGCCAAATCACAGACCAAAGTGGTGCACCAGATTTAACACCCCCCAACTATTTCAAAAGACATAAAAGGGACACGTGTATATCTTTTGAATATCTTATATATATTTTCTTAACAGCTATTACTCTTACTAAATATTCTCCTATATAGTGACAATTTTCCCCACTATTTTGTCTGTTTTTCTCTTTTTGATCTGTTCAACAAGGAATTCTGGTAAGAGTCCCTCAGTTTAGAGCTTATGTTAGAACCAAGTTACAGGGATTTTTGGACTTGTTCCAGTGGCCCACATATGTACCAATAATGCCATGTGGCATTGTTCCTATTTTGCATAGGAACATTAAAATAGGAAAATACTATACACACAAACAAGTTCTTATCTAATAGAGATAGGAACACACAAATCTTGTAATGCAGTGGGACCTTACACCTGAATATTGTCGTAAAGACCTGGCTCAGGCTTCAGAAGAACTGGCATTGTCCATTCATCCCTGAACCAGGGATGCCACCTACAAAACAACCACAGTTGTCTATAAAATCACCTGGAAGCAATCCTCTACCAGGGAAGACCCTACCAGGGCTCTGACATCAACCTACTTAAAAAAGAAACTTCCCTTAACACCCAGAAGACTTAACAACAACAACAACAACGACCTGCTTTCAGGACAGGGCTCTCTGCATTGCCCTCTAATTGTGAGATGAAACTAGAGGATGCTCCACATCATCCTGACTTCAATGTAGGATATGCACAGATTCCAAAATCTTTAACTACAGAAACCTGACACCAACAGCAGCGACTGTGTGAAGAAGAAAAAAAAATGTGTATTGGCACTACAGACAATGACTTGGGTGGACAGCCTAGTAAGCCTGGAGCCTAGAGTTGGTCTTATGCCAGAAAACTTCAGGGGTAAGGTCTCCTTGTATTTAGGCCAAGGCTTTTCCTTTCCATGTCCCCCATTTTTTGCTGGGCCTATGCAAACAACAATTGCCACTCTAACACCGTTTTTACTATACTTCTTTAACTCTGATCTTTAAAAAAGAGAGAGAGAAGAAGAAAAGCTTATTAAACCTTCTGCTGGGCCTTTAATGAGTTAATTAGTTTTTTAATGATTTTCTTTTCTTTTTTTTTTTTTTTTTTGGTTTTTGGGCCACACCCGGTGACGCTCAGGGGTTACTCCTGGCTATGCGCTCAGAAGTTGCTCCTGGCTTGAGGGACCATATGGGACGCCGGGGGATCGAACCGTGGTCCGTCCTAGGGTAGCGCAGGTAAGGCAGGCACCTTACCTTTAGCGCCACCGCCCGGCCCCTTTTTAATGATTTTCAAAAATAAGCTTGCTAATGAACCTTTTCTTTCTCTTCCATCTTGTTAGTCATACTATTTTTTTTAATAACTTTATCTTTGTTCTTCCTGAAACAAATGTATTATGATCAATTGTGTCAACTGTGATATATTTTCTTTAAATAAATAAAAAAAAAACAGAAAAAAACCCTGATGGACCCTATGTCCATTTTTCATTTTTTAAGACACCAATTGTTTTTTGTAAGGAAATGGACAAGTAAAATTTCCCAACAATTGAGGAAAATAAAAAAAGAAATATCCTTTCTGGGCCTCTGGACTACAACAATTTTTATGGTGTTTCTATTGAGTTTATCACAAACCTTTATTTTTATCTGTTCACAATCTTTTTTTTTTTTAGTGACATAACATAACATATAATATAATAGATATAATAATACATGTAAGTCAAAGAAAGTTTCTGATTAAAAACATATTTTTTTCCATAATGGCTTACATATCTTTCACAGTAGTATTTTAGGTACATATTAACATTGAGTCAGGGGAATACCCATCACCAACAATATCCTCCCCCCCATTCCAGTTCCCTTTCTACAACCCATATACCCCATCATCACCCCCCGGGCTGCTAGAGTAGGTGAACCCCTCTTTGTCTGGCTTACTATTAGTGATCACATATCTGTTTGGTCTTGGAACCCTCGTTTACCCTTCTATTTAAGAGGCAGGACTAGAAAAATCGAGGTATGTGGTTTTGTTTGAAGGCAAGAAAAGCAATAGAATGTGTTCACAATCTTTAGAGATTTTTTTTCCACTGTCTTAGTGTTTGTTTTTAAGTGCTCTTTTTCAACCTCCTCTGTTGTATGGAGTTGTTAGCTTCTCATCGTCCAGCTCACTGATTTTGTCTTCAGCAGCTGTTACTCTGTGATGAGGCTTTCCTGTGAAGTTTTCATTTTGGCTACCAAGTTTCTTTAGCTATGATATTTCATTTTGGAGTTTTCTTATTTCTACTTCCATGTTTTTTTAATTTTAATTTGTGGTTCTTTAGGTTAATTCTATGGATTCTTTAGTTCCTTGAGTATCCTTCAAATTTCCTCACTAAAGTCTTTTTTTCAAAGAGGCTATGTAGGTGGCTGGTACTTTTGGGTCTTTAGATCCATCATCTTCATTCTTTAAGACTGGTGGTGTTTTGCGATGATTTCCCATAGTGTCCTTGGCAGTGTATTTTTTATCTATGTCTTATGCTGGTGTACATTAATTAGGTTATAAGCAGAGCAAAGCAGAGCAGATACATTCCTCTGCATTTGTGTTTCTGGGCAGGAAAAGCCTGTGTTCCCTCACTCTGCTTTAGTCTTAACTCTATCTTTCTGGCACTCTTTATTATGTTATAAGTAAATTATAAATTTTTGTTATAGTAATGCTAATTTTACTATAATGGATTTTGATGCAAGTATAATATAATACATTTTCACTAAGCATATTTTTAATTTTTTTAAAAATCAAATCAATTCTGGATGTGAAAATGGCTTTTCTCAGCCACTATGAGGAGCCAACTACTGCTCTGTCTGCCTCAGTTTCTTGGGACCATGTGAATTAAAAAATTATTTATTTTTTTAGTTTTCTCTCCACATCTGGCAATATTAAGGGTTTATTTCTTGAGTTGCATTCAAATAGGAATCACTCTTGATGATGTTCAGTGGATCATAAAATTGAACCTTCATTGGCCAAATACAAGGCAAACTACCTGCTGTAATATCTCTTTGGCCTCAGGGAGCCATAAATTTTTTTGTTTGTTTTGGGACCATACCTGGCAGCCTCAGAGGTTATTCCTGGCTCTGATAGGCTTTAGGAAACATATGGGATGCAAGGTCAGCTTGTGCGAGGCAAAAGTCCTAACCACTTTGTTATTGATCCAGTCTAGGTAACCATAAAATTTTAAGAATTGAAAATTTACTTGAGGGGCCGGGTAGGTGGCGCTGGAGGTAAGGTGTCTGCCTTGCAAGCGCTAGCCAAGGAAGGACCTCGGTTCGATCCCCCGGTGTCCCATATGGTCCCCCCAAGCCAGGGGCGATTTCTGAGCGCATAGCCAGGAGTAACCCCTGAGCGTCAAACGGGTGTGGCCCCCCCCCAAAAAAAAAAAAAAAGAAAATTTACTTGAACGTTATCTACTATATTTCCTGCATTTTAGAAATAATTCCATTTTGCCTAGAAATTCAGTGATTTGTAGGAGGTAAGTTAGCAAGCCAAAAACAAATAAGTATTTGAGCTCAGCCTTGAGCTTTAGCTACACATGGCTCAAATTTTTTCTCAAAAGTAATTTTCAATAAACATGAAAAATTAAATTTGTGAGTCCAGAGAGATAACACAAGATCACTTGCTTGTCATATAGTTGAACCACAGTTCAATCTCCAGTATCACATGTGATCTCTTGAGAACTGCCAGGATGACCCTGAGCACAGACTAGGAATCTAGTCTCTCAGAGCAATACTGGGTATGCCCCAATGCCATTACCTCTAAGAAAATTTAATTGGTGCCATGTCTGTGTCTATTCTGGTTTTTATTCAATTTTTAAAATAATATATGACCACAATCCTTTCAGCATTTTAATTGTTTTAGATTTAGAATACGTGTGGTTTCATTTTCATTTTTTTTTTTGTTTTGAGGATTTTTTTGTTTGTGTATGTGGGGTGTCACTCAAAATAAAGTATCTCCTATATCTCTCATTAGCTTTTGTGTTGTTTTGGCTTTTGAGCCACACCTAGTTATGTTCACAGCTTGAAGGTTACTCCTAATGATGTTTGCAGGATAATGCAGTGCTGAAACTTAGAATCCTGTTCCGGTATACAAAGAGGTCCCTCATCTCTTTGAACTTGCAACCTAGTCCTATATGACTTATTTGATGAGTGAAATTATTTATTTTGGGGGGCATTTGGGTGGGCCACACCTGACAGTGCTCAGGTCTTACTCCCATCTCTATGCTCAGGGATCACACCTGGTAGTTTTCAGGGGGTCACATGCAAGACAAGTTCCCTTCCACTCTATAAATGCTCTGCCTTCTAAGTGAGGTAAATTCTTAGAACAATGTACAAACTGGCTTAGTGTTTACCTTTGACTTTCATATTTACCTTTATAGAGGTTACTAACCTGACTTTTACACTGGAAGGGAATTAACAGGTGGGTTCTACTCATCTCTGGAGTTCATTAGTATTATTACATGCTGACACTATCACATGTTATTATTCTTTCCAAGAAACAAGCCTAAAGGTAAAATCAGACAATTTTAGGGCCTGAGCTGCAATGTAGCAAGTAGGGCTCTTCCCTTGCAAGTAGCTGATCCAGTTTCAATTCCAGGCATTCCATACCATTCCCTATTCACTGTCAGAAGTAATTCCTGAGTACAGAGGAGTGAGCCCTGAGCATCAATGGGTATAGCCCAAGAATAATAATAAAAAAAATTAACAGGTTCAATTTATGGAGAAGTAAGTCTGGATGATAAAGAGGAAGCAGGAGTAAGTAGCATTGAGACCATAATGTAATTCTGGCAACTGAAGGGACAAAGGAAAGGAAATATTGGGTAGAAAACCTCAAACTAAAGCACCTGGTCTGAGGAAGTCTCTCAGACACACTGCTGAGCAGTCTTCAAGTAAAAGTTTCTTCTTGGTGGCCTCCTATATTGGACTGAAAGGCTCTAGTAAAAGTCCTCTGCCAAGCTCAGTTACTGGTTCTGAGCAGTCCTAGTGGAAGTGTGCCTTTGCTGTAATCACTGTCCTAGATCCAAAAAGGGAAAAATTACTGAGACAATGTAAAGTCAGCTTTATCACAGATAATTTCCTTCTACTGGAAGGAAATCGGATCAGTGCACTTCCAGTGCCCCACACTGTACTTATGAATGTTAATTTGAGAAAGTATCTGTGGTGGTGTATGATTGGGTTTATTCCCAAATATCTGAATTATGAATTGTCCTGACACTTGCATGGTTAAATTGTGTTGTCTTCCTCCCTCTCCAAATAAAAATATGAACTCAAATGCATTAGCAAAAATCAATAAAGGAGTTAGCCAGCCATTGCAATCTCTAGCATTGCTTTATTTCTTCATGAGTGGCAGAGCTATTCATGCAATTTATGTATATATTTATTGTAATGATAGCAAGAAGTATCAAATACTGATGGCAGAATTTATATATGCGTATTTTTCTTTTATTTCCTTAAAGATTTATAGCAAGGCTGTTGAAAACACAATTCTAGAGATCATACTATGTATAATTCTGTCACTGATTAGATGTTTGACTAGTGTAAATTAGCTTATTTCTCAATGTCACAGACTCTTTGTTTTTCTACTTTGGATAATTTTTGGGGGGCCATATTTAGTGGTCCTCGGGCCACTCCTGACTTCATTCAAGAATTGCTCCTAGTGGGCTTAGGGACCATATGGGATAACAGGGACCAAACAACCCAGGTCAGTTGCATACAAGACTAGCACACTACCACTGTACTATCACTCTAAAACTGCTTTTTAAAATAAAATATGATGTAACATTGATTTACAAAAAGAGAAAAAGTTTATCTGATTTAGGAATACAGTTTTAAAACAATATTTAAAACATTGATGTGCCACTGTCTCTCTGCTGCTGTCAGTAAGATCAGTGTCCATTTAAGGGTGTAGTTTTAATTGAAAGTTGTCCTTTCCCCTTGCTTTATATCTTTATCTGATTGAGATAATCTGATAGTTACCTTTATTCCTCTGATTTATTTTATTGAGCATGATACATACCATCCTGTATTATGGCAATGACTAGATTTCATCCTCACTGGCTTAGTTGTATTTCATTGGGCATGTAAACCATGATTTCTTTTTATATTTATCTGTCAGTGGACACTTGGTTTCTAATTTTACATCTTTGCTTTAGTTAATTATGCTACTACATCATAGGTGTGTATATATCCTTTCAAATTAGTTTTTTTTGTGTGTGTGTCATTTCGAATGGATAAGTAAGAACAGAATTGGTGCTTCATATAATAGTTCAATTTTAATTTTTTTGAAAGAATTTTTTTTTTGGAAAAGCTTGATCAAAATACAAACATATTGACAGTAAAAGAAGCTTCTTTATCTCTCTAAATCTTCTCTAGCACTTATCTCTGGATTTTTTTTTATATAAACCATTCTCAAAGCTGTGAAGTGTCTTAGTGTTTTGTATTTCCCTGACAATCAGAGTTGATAGTCATTTTTTTTTTTTTTTGGTTTTTGGGCCACACCCAGTAACGCTCAGGGGTTACTCCTGGCTATGTGCTCAGAAGTTGCTCCTGGCTTGGGGGACCATATGGGACACCGGGGGATCGAACCACGGTCCGTCCAAGGCTAGCGCAGGCACCTTACCTTTAGCGCCACCGCCCGGGCCCATGATAGTCATTTTTTAATAATGGTACGCCTCTAGCCATTTGTATTTCTTTTTTTAAATAAATTATCTTTATTTAAACACCGTGATTACAAATATAATTGTAGTTGTATGATTACAGTCATGTAAAGAACACCCCCTTCACCAGTGCAGGATTCCCACCACCAATTTCCCAGATCTATCTACTCCCCACCCCACCCACACCTGTACTCAAGACAGGCTTTCTTTTTCCCTCATTCATTCACATTGTTATGATAGTTTTCAGTATAGTTATTTCTCTAACTGCACTCATCACTTTATGTGGTGAACTTCATGTCATGAGCTGCACCTACTGAGAAGATAGGGGGAAATAAAGGTTGGGACTGAGGCAGTAAAAGATTAGAAATGAGATTTCTAGGGCAGTATCAAGGTCACAATACAAGATGGATGTTATGGATATATAAAATATATGCATACAATACTATCAATAGGAACACAAGGAGAAAAAAATTCCAGTGACTGTCCGAACATAAACCAGTGCTAGACCGGCCCGCCCTCCTCCCAAATCGCATTCCCATTAGTGTAGGGAGAGGTAGGGGGGAAACCTGAGGACCACTAAGAGTCCACCTGAACCCACTTCTGGCCATCTGAGCTGGCACCCAGGGAAGGCCTGGAGTCAGGGGAAAAGGGGCCTGCCACGCCTCCCAGCACTCCCCAGGCCAGGGAGAAGGGCTCCAGTATGGGGCCTTCTCAAACCTCATACCTGGCAAGAGCTGGTCTCCAGAATCAAGTAGGAAACCAGAAGCCAGATGTCTGCCTGCCCTCCTCCCCATGCACCTCCCCCATGGAGTATGGAGGGAGGGGGGAAGCTTGAGGACCACTAAGAGTCCACCTGAACCTACTTCTGGCCATCTGAGCCAGCACCCAGGTAGGGCCTGGAGTTCAGGGGAAAAATAGGGGGTAGGCTATGGGACTTGCCAAACCTCTCAGCACTCCCCAGGCTAGGGAGAAAGGCTCCGGCATGGGGTCTCCCCAAACCCCGTGTCCAGCAACACTTGCATAAGCTCAGTTTTTCTGATCTGTTAGTTCAGTGTGAAAATTTCTAATTTCAGTTGACAAATCTTCTTGATGCTTAATTTTGCTCCAGTCAAGTCTATTGATGCTTTTTTTGAGCTTTCTGAACATTTTCCATAATTATACTCTAAACTTCTTATTTGAGAGGATACCTATTTGTTTCCTACTTTTTAGATAATTAGAGGAGCCATCTTGATTTCTGTAAATATAGGGGTGTACTGCAAAATTACTCCATTGGCAAGGCTGTAGATTGCTTCTTAAAATGTGCAGAAATGGAATTTAGGGGTTACAAGATAAACCCCATTTCAGGTGTGGGTCCTGGAGAGATTATAGTCCCTTGGAGTCTCTAGGCAGGCTCAGCAGAAAAGAGGCAGAGACCATGGCTCCCGTGCTTTATAAGTCTCTGGGTACCCAATCACACGGCAAGAATTGGCCCCACGTGCGCTGGGTGGGGACATCTTACCGGGTGTGGGTCCTGGAGAGGTTATAGTCCTTGGAGTCTCTAGGCAGGCTCAGCAGAAAAGAGAGCCATTTGTATTTCTTAAAATCTGCTGTTTTTCAACTCTTCTTCCAGTTTTTGGGTGGGATTTCTAATTTTTTTTATGTTGAGGGTCTTGTTTTGTTTTGTTTTTGGGTCACACTCGGCGGCGGCACTCAGAATTACTTCTGACTCTACACTCAGAAGTCGCACCTGGCAGGCTCGGGTACCATATGGGATGCTGGGATTCGAACCAGGTTCCGTCCTTTGTTGGCCACATGCCTTACTGTTGTGCTATCACTCCAGCCCCATGTTATGTTGAGTTTTATGAGTTTTTTTAAAACCTTTCATGGTGATCACTGTTAAAAGTCCCTTTGCCTCCAGAAAAATTCTTCAGGTCAGGGATGTGATACAAATATAAAATACATGCCATACATGAATGAAACCTGAATTTAGTTTCTGGTACAACAACAAAATAATTAAAATACTTTTTGAAATTTTTTAGTCTATTGAAAAAACTTTTTTTTTAAATTTTTTTTAGTTTTAGAAAAAAACTTCTTTAGAGGCTATTAAGATAGTACAGGATGTAACATGTCATACTCCTGTAAAATCACGTTTTCTTTTTTCCTTTCACTTTTTCTGAGTTAGTAAGCACAAGTAACATTAACTACATCAACCATGACCCTCAGATGATTTGTGTTAAACACTGGCTAATAAAAGTGGCAGAGAGAGCATCAGAGAGGGAGCAGCTTGACTGGCTCAGCTTACTGGGCTGAGAAGAAGCAGTTCCAGAAGCTGTTCAACACCCCCTGGCCAAAACACATTTTTTACCGTGACTCTGTCTGGTTTCTTGTGTGAAATTTCAAGCTGAGACCCCATAGATTCCATAGATAGTAAAACACCTGCCTTGCATATACCTAACCCCTATTCTCTTCCTGAACCACATATGTTCTCTAAGCTTCTCCAGGTGTGATCCCTGAATAGAATTTAGGAATAAGTCTTGAGCATAGTCAAGGTGTGGACTTTTCACACAACATTATTTAATTCCCTAGCTTGTTAGTATATCTGCTTTTCACTATTTCTGGCACCAATATTTTTAGTAAGGCAGCTATAGCAAAAGGTTAAATAAGCATTGAGAAGGTTAAATAAGCATTCACAAATTCCAGAAGTTGGCAAACTATTGCCCAAGGGCTAAATCTGCCCAGCAGTCCATGTGTAAATAACATTTTATTGGAATCTTTCCTTTAAGATTACTTATTATCTACAGCTACTCTCATGTTATACAACAGAATCAAATAGTTTCTAAGGAAAATAAATGGTCCTTAATGCAGAAAATATTTGTTCTCTGGTCTTTAGAGAAAAAATTTCCTACTCATTGATTTAATTTGTCCCATAGAGGAAAAAGGACAAAAAATTTAAAAAGCCCCTTGAGGATAGAAATTGTGCTTTATTCATCACTTAATTTCTGATAGCTAGAGACAAACTTACCCTGGAGACAGATTTATAGTATTTACTAAATGAGTGGGATTGAATTGATAACATTAATTTTAAAATTAAATGTTAAAATTAAAAAGAATTTTTCCCTATATGTTTTTTATTAAAATTGTCACTGTAAAGTAAATTAGCATTGGAGTGACCATTATAAATAATATCCCTGGGGTGACTTTCAAAAATACTCCTTTTGTGAAAATGTTATTAGTTTAATGGAATAATATGTTTGAGAGAGAATACTTGACCTCCTGTTGCTTTTTTTTTAACATTTTGCTTTTTAATGCTAATTCCTTTAATAATTTCTTTGTACTTTAGTATGATAATTTACTAAATTTCTAGACTCAAATTCAGATATTTTCAGTAAGTTTCTAGTACTGGTTTCCTAAAATTATTTAGATAGTAAAGCATTCATATCTGGTTATAGATAATTATAAAATATACTTTGATATTTGTTATATTTCTATACTGGTCAAGATGTATAAAAATAGTTTTTTATTTAAAATTTCATCAAGAAGGGATTTTAGTTTTATTATATTTTCTTAAGAGGGAGGTCACTTCTAGTGACTTTTTGAAGAATATCCCAAGAACTAAACCTGTGAAATTGAGCTTGGAACCATATCACACAAAGCATGTATTCTAGCCTTATGAACTATCTCCCTGTCTGAAGAATCTAACTTTAAAATAAATGTCACTTTAAAATATATAAGAAATAGGGCCTGGAGAGATAGCACAGTGGTGTTTGCCTTGCAAGCAGCCGATCCAGGACCAAAGGTGGTTGGTTCAAATCCCAGTGTCCCATATGGTCCCCCGTGCCTGCCAGGAGCGATTTCTTAGCAAACAGCCAGGAGTAACCCCTGAGCACCGCCGGGTGTGACCCAAAAACCAAAAACAAAAAAAAACAAAAACAAAAAAAAAAAAATATATATATATATATATATGAAATAGGTTTTTGATTATCCTTTTGTTGACGGTTTTAGTGTGATAAACTGGGAAATTCCAAGGGGGAGCGATAAATAATCAAAGCAGAAAATTTTGGTGGGAGAAATATCTGATATATCTATAATGTTTGTAATTCTTGAGTCAAAACTTCAAAAAATGTACAATGTCAACAGATAATAATTTTTTCTTTTAAAACAGTTTAACTAATATATAAAGTCAAATAGAGTATATGTACATATATACATTCACATTGAGGTAACACTGATTTATAAGGGTATAGATGTATGGGGGCCAAGATACAGAAATAGGATTGAGGCACTTGTCTTGAGTGACTGATCCCATTTTGATCCAAAGTACCACACTGTCCTTGGAACACCACCAGGAAACTCACTGAGGTACCTAAATGTAGCTCCAGCACTACTGGGTGTGGCCCATCCACAAAGCCCAGAATGTTTGTATGTTTTTTGGGTGCAATGTTACGATATTAAACTTCCCACTAAAAAAACAATTTTCTTTCACCAGAATCCACTGGACCACTCACTTCCTATACTTGGTAACCTCAGGTCTATTATCAGAATCTGAGTTTTTTTTTTTGGTATTACCTATTATCTCTTTCATTGCTTTGTTTCACTATACATCATGTGAGTGAGATAATTTGTTCTTTGTTTTTTTTTCTGACTTATTTTGCTCAGCATAATACCCTCGAATTACATTCATGTTATAATAAAAGGCAAGATTTAATTTTTCTTGTGAATGAGTAGTGTTCCATTATATATATATATATATATATATACATATATATATATATATACTGTATCTTCCTTTTTTTTTTTTTGGTTTTTGGGCCACACCCGGTGGTGCTCAGGGGTTACTCCTGGCTGTCTGCTCAGAAATAGCTCCTAGCAGGCACAGGGGACCATATGGGACACCGGGATTTGAACCAACCACCTTTGGTCCTGGATCGGCTGCTTGCAAGGCAAACGCTGCTGTGCTATTTCTCCGGGCCCTACTGTATCTTCTTTATTTAATCATCTGTCATTAGCACTGGATTATTTCTAGGTCTTCCCTATTAATATGTTGTATGCTCATGACTTTTCAAAGTAGTGCTTTTGTGTTTTTTGGATTAGATACCTAGAAATATAAATTATATGATAGTTCTACTTGTTAATTTTTTGAGAAATGTTCCTATTGCTTTCCATAGGAACTGAACCAGTTTACATTGCCACCACCAACAGTAAAAGAATGTTCCTTTTGCTCCACAAAAACCTGTTTTTTTTTTATTCATATAGTTTTTTCGTACTGGTTTGAGTTCTATCTCTTTATTGCTTTGATTTGTATTTCCCTGATAATCAGTGATAATGCATAGTTTTTTTTTGTTTGTTTTGTTTTGTTTTGTTTTGTTTTTGGGGTCATACCCAGCAGCGCTCAGGGGTCACTCCTGGCTCTATGCTCAGAATGGCTCCTGACAGGCTCAGGGGTCCATATGGGATGCCGGGATTCGAACCACTGTCCTTCTGCATGCAAGGCAAATGCCCTACCTCCATGCTATTTCTCCGGCCCCATGTTGCACAGTTTTTAATGTGTTGATTTGTCTGTATGTTATCTTTGATTGACTGTCCAGTTCTTTCAATCTTTTAAGTGGGAGAATTTATTTGGTTTTATTTTTATTTTATTTATTTTAGTTTTATATTGCTAATGAGTTTATAACTTCTTTGTATGTCAAAGCTATTATCTCTTTGCTAGATGTATTGTGAGCAAATTATCACCATTCAGTAGGATGTCTTTTGTTTTAGTGATATTTCTTTCAAGTGCAAAAGGTTTTTAGTTTGTAGTAATTGTTTATGTTAATTTTGCTTTTCTTTTTAAACTGATTTTTGGGGGTTGGTTTGTTTTATTTTGTTTGGGGCCATCTCTGGCAGTTCTCAGGGTTTTACACTCAGGAATTACTCCTGGTGGAGTTGGGGGACTATATGGGATTCTAGGGATTGCACCCAGGAACTTTATGGTTCCTGCAAGGCAAGCACCTTACCTACTATACTATCACTCTATCTCTGAACTATGAATTTTGAATCATATTATTGTATATCAGCTTAACCATCAAATATTCTTAACTTTGGTAGATGCTAGTGAGTCCAAATGGGAACAAGGTGTCTGATTTTTTTTTTTTGGCCTGTTTATAATTAATGGATCTCTATTTAGTTTTTCTAATTATTGTGTGAACCTAAAATCTAATTTTAAAAGATAAAATATTTAGATTAAATATTTTTAAAAGGTATAAACATTTCCCTGGGTCTGTCTTTTCTGATTAAGTATTTGTCAAGTGGGATCCAGGACTTTTTCTTTTTAAAATATAAGCCTCCAAAATTATGTACATCTTAAGAGAATTTTAAGGAATTCTTCCTAAAGGATACCTTTGCATTTTCTTCATTATATATGAACTCATTTGAATTTAGATAATTGAGTTGAGTCCATTACATATTACCTCTACTGATAAGAACATTTTAATATTTATATATAGAATTTAATATTTATTCTTAATATAGGAAAATATTAAATATTGTTATCAAATACTTAAGCGGGAGATTCTTTTGACATTTTAGTCATTTCTTGATTTCAATATTTTTAACTTATTTGGGTCATAAATTCCCCCTGAGAAGTTGATGAAATCTGTATAATCTCTCCCCAGGAAAATTAACACAAAATTTTTTTGCATCTAATTACAAATTACATCTGGTTTCTACTAGTCCTACATAGAATAACAAGCTAATAATTGTCCAGTTTAGGTAATATTCTTCAGTTGTGGCAGTCTTTATTTAAAATTTTGTTACTATATAGGTGATTTTACCTTTATTATTTTTTCTATGTCATAGAGAAAAAATGTTAAGAATCGTGTCAGAGTCCTGATCTGCTTCATGTAATTTTCCTATTAAATAGGGCATATCGGGGGCTGGAGAGATAGCATGGAGGTAAGGTATTTGCCTTGCATGCAGAAGGACGGTGGTTCAAATCCCGGCATCCCATATCATCCCCCAAGCCTGCCAGGAGTGATTTCTGAGCGTGGAGTCAGGAGTGACCTATGAGCGTTGCCGGGTGTGACCCAAAAACCAAAAGCAAACCAAAACCAAACAAAAACAAAATAAAAAACATTTAAAAAATAAATAGGGCATACATTATAATTGTACATGACATTGTATATTCTTTTGTTTAATATAGTTATTTGTTTGTTTTGGGGCTACATCTAGCTGAGCTCAGCAGCTACTCCTCTTGGCTTTGTGCTCAGGAATCCCTCCTGGCAGGCTTAGGGACAATGTGGGATGCCAGGGATTGAACCCGGGTCTGTCCTGGGCAAATGCCCTATTGCTGTGCTAGCACTCCAGCCCCAGTTTTTTTTTTTTTTTTTAAATAAGCTCATGTGTTTTTATACAAATGTGGAATTGAGGAATTTTATTCATGGAAAAGTACATGAAGTTGGCTGCTTCTTGGTGAAATAAGAGAGGGGCAGACCCGTTGAGGATAAGGGACTGCTGATAGAAGTGCAAGAGAAGACATCAGATGTCAGGAGGAGGAAAAGCAGAAACCAGGAGCCAAAAATGAAAAACTTAGGGGAGAGTCAAGTCAAAGGGGGAGAATCAGAGGAAACTGGCAACAGACACACTTGATTCCTCCCTACTTTTAGAAATGAGAATTTAGTGAGGGATGCAAACAGCTTGGGTGGCAGATGGCTTCAAAGAGAATAATTTCAACCCAGATTTCAGCATTGTATTGAAAACGTAGGCAGAAATAATCTTGTTTTCTTCGAGATCTTTTGGATAATTGGGAAGGGAGATGGTGAGTGGGAAAGAGTGGGAAGTAGAAAAGAGAGAATTGAGAAAAATATATTAAGAGATAGAGTTTATTATCTATATTAATTATTAATCTATATTAATCTAGAGAAGCCATATTTTTTTTTTATTTTTTGGGCCACACCCGTTTGATGCTCAGGGGTTACTCCTGGCTCAGCACTCAGAAATTGCCCCTGGCTTGTGGGGACCATATGGGATGCCAGGGGATCCAACTGTGGTCCTTCCTTGGCTAGCACTTGCAAGGCAGACACCTTACCTCCAGCGCCACCTCACCGGCCCCAGAGAAGCCATACTTTTAATTAATTGATTATGTTTGAAATGTAATGTTTGTTTACTTGCATGTAATCCCAAGAGAATATACTTTATTGACTGCATGACAATTTATTTCATGTTTTTATGTCACACATTAGGGGAAGATTATTTGAGAAAATAGGAGAGCCATACTGGCACCTTTAGCTTCAAATTATGACACAATACTCACACCCACAGAACACTTTGATGTGAGTGAAATCCTGGAAAATGGGTGTGCTTGCCTTGAACATGGTTGACCTGGGTTTGATACTTTTTTACTTTCTGATGTATAAAAACAGTTAAGTAAATGAGTTTAAATAGCTGTGGCCCGCCATATTGTAAATATATTTTGGCCTCACAGGCTTGTTGTTCCCAGGCGCTGTCTCTTAACATCTCTTGTTTTTCTTTTCTTTACATTATGTGCATCTTATTTTTATTTATTTATTTATTTATTTATTTTGGTTTTTGGGTCACACCCGGCGTTGCTCAGGGGTTACTCCTGGCTGTCTGCTCAGAAATAGCTCCTGGCAGGCACGGGGGACCATATGGGACACCGGGATTCAAACCAACCACCTTTGGTCCTGGATCGGCTGCTTGCAAGGCAAACGCCACTGTGCTATCTCTCCGGGCCCTATGTGCATCTTATTGACAGGTGTGTCTTATAGAGCAAAATATACAGTAGGTAACATTTTAAAATGTTCCCCTGCAGACCAGAGATTCCTGGTTCAATCCCAAAAACCACAGTGTCCTGAGCGTTGCCAGGAGCATCCCCTTCCACTAACCTGGTAGAAATGCCAGATCATTTTTAAGAGTAGCCCCAAAATAAAAATAAAATTTAAAAATTCTCATATGATCTTTTAATCTTGTACATTGCTCAGTTGACAACTCACTTTTTCTTTGCAAAGAGGATTAATAAGATTTTTATATATACACATGATCTTCATAAAGTTATCAAAATTAATAAGATGATTTAAAACAAATATTGATTGCATGCTTAAGGTTTCAGAATGGATTACTTAGTTTGTGGGAAACACATTGCTGGAGTTAAAGATATTAAAGAAGAAGCCTAGTTATCTTTAGGGACTGAACTTTTCTAATATACTGTCTAGGTTACTTTTATAATGGTTTGGATAATTGTTAAATTTGATTTTTAGCATAAATCTATGCTAAAGATATATGGGAAAATATATACAAAAATAATTTATGGATGCTTTGTGGTAAATTTAAACATTAACTTTCAAAATATTATATAAATAGATATTGCAAAAGTTTTAGACCTATTTAAATTTAGATACAGAAGAAGTCTTAATACTATTAGCACTCTCTGATATTGTTATACCAATAGACTGCCAAAGTTTATATTTTTTTTTTATTAACTTGAAAACTTTCTTCTCTTCTTTGGGAATAATTCCATGCATGGGTGACTAGGAATTCTCATTTATGAATACTATTTAGCATCTCAGGCCATGTGTCACTAAACCTTGTGCCTACTTCTCAGAATTCCATGGCCCAGCCAATGCTGCATATACAGTGATTAGGGTGACTTCCATTTCTGCCACTGTCTTACTAATAGAGCCCCTGTCAATCTTAAAGTGTCTTGGACATTTTGTGGTCACTCTATGAGATATGTTAATAATTGCTAACCTTTATTGGACATTTGCTTTATACTATAGAGTTGGTAAAAGTGTAAGTATTATATATGATTTGTTTTGTATAATATGTTATTTTAAAATAATCACATAGATGATCTATTTTACAACTGCATATGGTATAACTGTCATTAGACAACAAATACTGTACTACATATATATTACTTATATTGCAAAGGAAGAGCAGAGATGAAGCTCAGTGGTAGAGTACATCCTTTGTATGTATAAATCCTGGGTTCTATTTCTGGAACCCAGAAATGACATCAAGCAGAGCAAATGAACTAGTCAAATAAACAAAAAAGCCCTACCAAACAAAAGAACAATGGAGGCTAAAAGGTTAGGTAATTTATCCAAGGAATTTCAGATAGAAAAGTTAGAACTTGAATTCAGGACCACTTAATAAAAATTTATCATTTGACTATATTATCTTCATCTTTCTATGGTTTTTGACGCCCAAGTTAATTTAAGCAGCCTGAAGATCTGGGTACTACTGATTTTTTTTTTTGGGTCACACCAGCTGCGCTCAGGGGTTACTCCTGGCTCTACACTCAGAAATCACTCCTCAGGCTTGGGGACCATATGGGATGCTGGGATTCGAACCACCGTCCTTCTGCATGCAAGGCAAACACTTTACCTCCATGCTATCTCTCTGGCCCACTACTGATTTTTTTTTTACTCCCTTAAATTTGTTCTGTTCATTTGTCTGCTAAACAAATGAGTTCATTTTTTTAAATTTTAATATAAATTCTAAGATAACACAATTGGGGGGGTTGGGAAGGCAAGGCCAATGATCTTCATGGTTATGATATGTTTCATTGGCTTTTTAAAATTTTCTGTAGATGTCATTTTAGTTGTTTAGTTTGGTTGGTATGTTAGAGACAGTGGTTAACTGTTTCTCTTTAGAAAAATTGCTGTCTGTCAGCTTTATTGTTTACTTTATAGAAAAGTCATTAGCTCTAAAAATACATGCTTTAATAAATAATCTGGTAGATATTTGTATGTTTTGTAGGGACTTTCCCTGATTGCCAAAATGAGTAACATTATACAATCTGTAAAGTATGATCCAAGTGTGGCTTGGGTAAAATATATGTGACAGCACAGGCATATCTTTGCTTGTTTATTTGTTCTTTGGGTGAGGGTCTGGTATATATTGAGCAGTATTCAGAGACTTACTCTTGGTGGTCTTGCTTCACTCTTTGAGTTTCTAGGATTGTGAGCTCCAAAAGAAGGCAAATACCTAGCCTTTGTATTATATTTTCAACCCAAATTTCTTTTAAACTTTTAAAAACCCATTCATAAAAAATGTTTACAACAGAAACTTAAATCTCTATTTTATGAAATTTCGATATCTCTTGTGAATCTATTTTAATATCACTGACTTCAAGAAGTATTTTGCCAAGATAGCTCCAAAGCTTGGGCTTTGTGTCAGAAAAAGAAAAAATTGTGGTACTTTACTTGTTTTTGTTTTTGGGCCACGCCTAGAGGTGTTCCAGGCTTATTTGTGGCTCTGAGCTCAGCTTCTGGGAATCAAACCTGGGTTGGTTGCATGCAAAGCAAATGTCTTTGTACAATCTGCCCTAGAGCCTCTTTTTTTTTTGGTTTTTGGGCCACACCCTGTGACGCTCAGGGGTTACTCCTGGCTATGCACTCAGAAGTTACTCCTGGCTTCTTGGGGGACCATATGGGACGCCGGGGGATCGAACCGCAGTCCGTCCTAGGCTAGCGCAGGCAAGGCAGGCACCTTACCTCCAACGCCACCGCCCGGCCCCGAGCCTCTTTTTTTTTTTTTTTTTTTGGCGGGGGGGCACACCTGGTGACGCTCAGGGGTTTCTCCTGGCTATGCACTCAGAAATCACTCCTGGCTTGGGGGACTATATGGGATACCAGGGATCTAATCCGGTTCGTCCTAGGTAAGTCATGCAAGGCAAACATCCTACTGCTGCGCCACCACTCTGGCCTCCTATTGCCTCTTTTCTTGATTAAAAATACAAAAGTATTAGTTGCTTTGATTTAGCTTGGCAACCTTATGTAGATTCTAAAACTTCTGTACCTTCAAACCTATCTTAGCTTTTTCTTAGCCTAAGAGATCATTTCTTTCCTTTTGTTTCTTTTCTTAGCTTGATGAAGTGTTAAGATTTGTTTATTTTAAAACAGACCATTTAAAAAATGAAGAAAGCACATTTGTTTAGTTCACTGGACCGGGAACTTTAAAGACATGTTCTATTCTCAGCTCTGAAAAAAAATTAAAAAACCCTCTTAAGCAAAACCACATGACCCACAAAAAATAAAAATCTTATTCTAGATTTTGCTTTCTTATCATAGTTGAAAGCATAGGGCCAGTGTGATAGCAAGCTGGATATTTGCTTTGCACAGGCCAACCTGAATTTGATCCCTGGTATCCCATATGAAATGACTCTTGAGCACAGATCCAGGAGTAACTAACCAACCCCTGAGCACCACCAGGTATGACTCCAGAATGAAACAAAAACAAAAAGAGAGTTAAGAGTATAGTACTAACCAAAAAGTCCTTGACTTAATTATGCTATATCAAGAGGCTAGTTCTAAATCTTCACAGATACTATGTTAAATGAAGCCAGAAGAAAGAAGGATAAATACAGGATGATACCATTTATGAAAGAACACATGATTTGAACGGGGGATTACCTAGATCACTCATGGACCCAGAGTCTAGTGAGAAGAAGGAAGGAAATAGAGTGAAGGAGAGAAAAACAAATGAGAAATATAGTGGATGGTGGTCAAGGAGATTCAGAAAAATTGTTAGTGTTAAAGAAGGACAGAGCTAAATATTCAAGACCATGAGTTCAACAACCCTGAAATCATGAGACCCCAAACTCAAAAAGGTGCCTGTCAAAGTGGCAGGCTGGGGGGGGGGGGCGGGGAGAGTTATGGGAAGGAACCTGGGAACATTGGTGGAGGGAGGTTGACACCAGTGGTGTGATTGGTGTTGGACATTGTATGCATGTCTCAAACTCAGCTATGAATAACATTATAAAGCATGGTGTTTTGATAAAAAATTAAATAAAAGGTATTTCTTTGAATTAAATTTTATGCAACATTTGAAATTTTCCTTAATGTAAAACTTCATCCTCACTTGAATAATTTAAAATTAATATATCCAGAAAGAAGATGGGGTATTTGTATAAAATGACTATAATTGCTTTATGTAAATAGTATGTTACATTCCCCAACCCCAGTGATCTGGAGTGTGGAGAGCTGATGGGGAAATTGAGTCACTCTCTTTGGTACTCTTAGTGAGCTCATGCCTGATTTCTTTAACTATGTTTATCTAGGCTTTGACATATCTTTTCCTTAATACTTTTCTTAGTACTTAAACAAAGCTTAACTGTATTAGAAATAATAAATAACAAAACAATAAAACTATAAAGAAATTTAAATTTTTAAATTTTAAATTTAAACTTTAAATTTAAAACTATAAAGAAATTATAAAGGAAAGGCAAATCTGGAAACTTCATGGTGAGCAAAATGCATTTCCCGAAGAGGGGATAGTGCGTACTGTAGATTATTTGGTTTCAGAAGAATGAAGCTCTAGCAGTCTTCACCATTTACTGATTTTGTGTCTCTAAATCATTGAATTGTATAAGTGAATCCTTCTTCCTGTAAGACAGGAAGAGTCCACTTCATGCAGCTAGTCTGGTATAAAATGCTAAACATGGTAGTTTGTTAAAATGAACACACTGGTCTTACTGGTGATGGAAGCCCACCTTAAGATGATTGGGAAACTTGAGTACAGAACCCAATTTTCCTTCCCTTTGAAGAAGCTTTATGAAGCAGTGATTTCAGATTGTGTGCTTTCACACATGGCAAGTCTCATTGTTTTCATGGTCTCTTCTCTCTTCTCTACTCTCTTGATTTTATTCTCTAGCCAAGTCACAAGCTTGGACTTATCTGTTCAGGATTTCTCTGGTTGGCTTTCTATTTCCATTTTGCAGGCAGCCTCTTGTTGCTACTCTTGTTATGCCAAATACCTGGTTTTCAGAAACAGACTTATCTCCACCCCCTTCTTTCAGTTACCATCAACACCATTTATGGATTTCCAAGGCCTTCTGAAGTTTTCTAGCTTCAAGTCTTCAGAGATTTTATCTTCTCCCTACTATGGTTAATCTGTTAGGCAGGCATAGTTGAAAATGTATTTCCTGGGGCCGGGAAGGTGGCGCTAGAGGTAAGGTGTCTGCCTTGCAAGCACTAGCGTAGGACAGACAACATTCGATCCCTGGTGTCCCATATGGTCCGCCCAAGCCAGGGGCGATTTCTGAGTGCATAGCCAGGAGTAACCCCTGAGCGTCAAACGGGTGTGGCCCAAAAACCAAAAAAAAAAAAAAATATTTTCTACAGTTGCGACAGATTCTAGATTTTACCCTGGTCTTGTCATGCCAGTGGTCATGCTGCCATTGAGATTGGAGGCTTGTTCACTTCATTTCCTACCCATTCTCATTGTGCTTCTGCTCAGCAGCAGGTGGCAACTGCTCTGTCCTATTTTTAGAAGGCTTCATGTCCTCTCGGGCTTTTCAATTGAATTTCAATTTCTAGCCTGAGAAAAGTAGAAACAAAAATGAAGGAAACCCATAAGACTTTTACCCTTCTTAACTAATAATAGTAATAATTGCAATGGTACTGCTACTATTAGTTCTTATGATAGTAGTAGCAACATCAAATAATTGTGTTATTAGTACAATCATAGTATTACTAGTGTAATTGTAATATGAGTCGTAATCATTGGCATCATCATTATCATCACTGTTATTGTAATAATTAATACCTCTAATTATATTGAAAATTTCTTCATGTGCATTGTTATTTAAAGCTCATAGTAGGGTCCGGAGAGATAGCACAGCGGTGATTGCCTTGCAAGCAGCCGATCCAGGACCAAAGGTGGTTGGTTTGAATCCTGGTGTCCTATCTGGTCCCCCGGGCCTGCCAGGAGCTATTTCTGAGCAGACAGCCAGGAGTAACCCCTGAGCACCGCCGGGTGTGGCCCAAAACCAAAAAAAAAAAAAAAAAAGCTCACAGTAGCTATGTGGAATTAGTTGGTTGCTGTTTTTCTTACAGAAATAAAGAAATATTTTCTGAGACAAGTAACTTTCCTTGTGATCATAAAACTAGTAATCTGGAGAATCATTATCCAAACTTAGGTTATCCTATTCACCCAATACCCATCAGACAATGGGCTAATATATAAGATACACAAGTTACTTACAGAATTTAACAAGAAAAAAACATCTAACCTCATCGAAAAATGGGGAGAAGAAATGAACAGACAATTTCTCAAAGAAAAAATACAAATGGCCAAAAGACACATGAAAAAATGTTTCACATCGCAGCACTATTTACAATAGCCAGACTCTGGAAACAACCAACATGCCCTTCAACAGATGAATGGCTAAAGAAATTGTGGTACATATACACAATAAAATATTATGCAGCCATCAGGAGAGATGAAGTCATGAAACTTTCCTAAACATGGATGGACATGGAAACTATTATGTTGAGTGAAATGAATCAGAGGGAGAGACAGACACAGAATAGTCTTGCTTAGCTATGGCTTTTAAGAAATATTAAAGACATTATTGTGATAATGCCCAGAGATGAGGGTCAAAAGGTAGAGGTTACTGCCTCAAATATTTATAGGACCAAGGAATGGAAATTAGTGGAAAGAGTCCAGAGTTAGCAAGGTAAGAATGCAAGCTAAGTGATCAATGTCAACTGACACTCTTCCTAAGTGTTGAATACCATAATATATGAGGGAAACAAGAATTATAGAGAATAAGTATTTGACTGAAAAAATGCCTTCTCCATCACATATTATTATAAGGGAATATGATTTTAAAACATAGTTTGTTGGGGCCAGAGAGCTAGCATGGAGGTAAGGTGTTTGCCTTTCATGCAGAAGGTCATTGGTTTGAATTCTGGCATCCCATATGGTCCCCGAGCCTGCCAGGAGTGATTTCTGAGTGTGGAGCCAGGAGTAACCCCTGAGTGCTGCCTGGTGTGACCAAAAAAACAAAACAAAACAAAACACATAGTTTGTTAAAAAAATAGTGGTCAGTTTTTAAAAAATAAATAACATTTGAAGAAATAATACAGGGTTTAATATATTTTCTTGCATGTAGCTGACATTAGTTTGAACCCTCCACTATAAATGGTCTGTGAGCACAGAGCTAGGACTATGTATGGGCCAGTTTCCTTCCCACCCTATGTAAAATAAGAGGAGAGGGCCTTAAGAGTGTGCTTTGCATACTGGAGACCCAGGTTCCATCCCTGTTATAGTTTCCCTGAATTAGCTCCAGGATTGATCCCAATGCGCCAAGCTGGAAATTACCTCCTGAGTACCACCAGATATGGACCCAGAACACAAATGGATGATGCAGTATAGACTTACGTCATATTTGATGATTATTAAGTGTTGGCAAATAACTCAAAAATTAAAAAAAAATTTAACTGTAAAATTAAAGTAATTGTGTCTGCAGAACAAACTAGTACTAGTATTGTCTCTGGGAAACACTTTGCAGTATTCTGACCATTTCTGCAAACAATGATAGTATGGTTAAAGATGTATACTTCCCCATGGGGCACCATTCTAATGAGAAGACTGGGAAAGTAGATCCATGGGAATGCACTGAAGTAATGGGTTCAATTTTTGGATTGGCATGAATCCCTGAGCACTGACAGGAGAGATCCCCAAGCAAAAATACCCTCTAAATTAAAAAAAATTGTGAAAAATAGATTAGTTAAATGTTGTCTAAAGATGAAAAAAATGTAACAGTGACTCTATTTGAATAATAATGTAAACCAAGCACTTGTATATGCTCTTGTATTCATTTTAATCCCTATAGCAACCATTTCAACAGGCCTGGAATGAGGTTTGAGAGATTAAATAAAGAGTAATAACATCCTAAAAACAGCATTTTTCTAGTAAGGTGAAATGTGAGTTGAAATTCAGTGTACATGATTCCAAAGCCCTTTGTCTTTTTGTTCAGATCTCCTGCTTTTTAGTATAATATTTTAGCTAGATCACCATTATTCAGGAGCTCAAATACAAGAGAAAAGATTTCCTATGTAGTTGGGCATTTTGTTTCACAAGGGAGAATACTTCTTTAATCACACAATCTACATACTATGAAGAATTCTTCACCTTATCACACAGTCTGAAATTCTAGCTGTTAGAAGTTCTTTGACATTAAGGAACAGACACCTGGGAATATCTTTCTTCATTCACATGATAATATGAAGTTAATCAGATTTAATCCTTCCCACAACTAGCTGAGGTCATGGGATTTTTTCTTGAATTGTAGGGGCAAGAACTGAAGGAGACTTTATGAAGTATGGTTGCTATTTCTGGGGAATGATTGTGCCTAGATTGTATTACTAAGGCTGGGACCCCTAGTACCTCCAGAAGTTTAGAGTAAACATACATATTTGTTAGCTACTATATACTTTGTTAGAACTATCCTCTTAAAAGAGTTGAAGCCATATTATTGCTGAATGTTTTTTTTATTATATTTGTACTACACAGAATGCTGCATTTTTATGTTGAATATTTTGAACATTTTTATAAAATATAATCTTTAAAATATTTATACTATTTTTGTTCAGTTTAAGAAATAGATTCAATGAATAATGAAAGAGAAAACAGAGCTGAAGAAATAATCACAAAATGGCTGTCTCTGAGGGATAGGATTATGATGGATTTTTTATGTATTGTCTGAATTTTTTATAATAAGATAATTCATTTTTAGAAGGTGAGTTAACACAGCATCTTGTTATTAGAGCTGAGTGAATGAAAAAATTCTCAGTTGTGAGGTTATGATAAGAGCACAAGGTAGGTAAATTTTACTGTTTACTTGGTAAAATCTGGAACCACCTCTCAGAGAAAGGGCCAGCTGAGAATCCAGGCCATGAAAAGAAGCAAAAGAGGGGCTTGCTCCAGGAGGCCCAGTTACTGCTTTTTTGACTTCAGAGTACCAAAGCCCAAAATGGGTTCCCCTAATTTCCATCTCCTTCTGCAAGTAAGATTGAGAGGCGTTGGAATAATTCAGGATGATTCAGAGCTATCAGTTCTTGGACATCTGCTAAACCTTTGTATTGTATATTGTATATTAGCTAGCTTTGCCCAAATATCCTCATGATATTCAGTGTAGCTGTCCTTATGTGATTTTTTTCCCTCGTGTTATTCAAGTTCCTATTTCCAGTAGCTTGAAACTCTTTTCTTCTAACCTTTTGATAATCCTAGATAGTACATTGGCTTACTTTTTTTTTTTCTTCAGTTTGGAAACAACCTATGAAAAAAGTTTAGTTTTTTACTCTGGTGTTGATGTGACTGAGAATCCTCAATTCCTAGTTTTTTCTTTAACCCCATAGCTGTCAAGAAATTGTTGCTATACCTTATAACACACTTCTACAAAATTTGGGTCTTCCAAGAATAAAAGAGTAGTAGTTTTATGTGTTTGTATTTTTTAATTTTATAAAAACATACTTGACATGATACTATAATATCTTTGATTATTTGATATAAGATGTGTTTAATATATGTTTATAAAGAAAGCAGGATTTACTTTTATAATTGTCTGGAGTCACAGTATGGGTTCTTGGATTACATTGACTTAGGGGAATTGCTCCCTGTGGTGCTCAGGGGACCATAAAACTTTTCTTTCTTTTCTTTTTTTTTTTCAGTAACTAACAATAACTTTGGTGGAGAGTCATTGTAAGCAGGAAAGGTTATCAGTGATACAGACAGCAATTTATATTTACACACTTCTCATGTGGTTCTTCTGAGATCCTTAAAGATATTGAAGAGAAGAAGGATTTTCTATTTTTGTTTAAGTTTTGCTTTGGAGACACAGTAAAATGTGCACAGGACTACTCCTAGTTCACTGTTTGGGACCATTGTGAGCCACTTGTCAGGGGACTGAACAGTTCCAGAGACAAACTGAGGTCTCCTGCATAATAGCCTAATGTGTCCATTAAGCTCTATCTCCCTGTAGAAGAAAAAGAATTTCAAAGAGAACTATAAAGATAAGTTAAAGGTAAAATAGTTATTAAATCTTTAATATCAAATTTGTTGTTTAATTGTTATATTCAGCCAACCCAGAGATAACTGGTTCTGAGAAAGGCATTATGAGAGAGCAGCTCTCTTTGTGATGTTCTTGGAGAGAGCTTCATTTATTTAGTTTGTAAGAAAGCTGTTCAACAGCAATGTCTTTTAATATGACATATTCCTCAATGATTATGTCTTTAAAAATCTATGCACCTCTGTGATCTGCTCTCTTCAGCTTATCTATTTAATTTTTGCTGCCCTTTCTAAATAGAAGCCATCTGTGTTCTTGGCACTGGCATATTTGTGTCAATTCTTTTTTCATTCATTATTTCTCTGTTTATGTCTAGGCTACCCACTTTGCCCTCTAACCTATTGCCACAGAGAATTGCCTTTACTCCTCCAAGCTTGTCTTACTAATGTGCCTTTGACTTGAATGGCTGCCTTTTAAGTCTTCTCTCTTTCCGTGCTGTGAAATCAACTTTTTTTGTTTGTTTGTTTTTGGGTCACACCTGGCAGCACTCGGGGCTACTCCTGGTTCCACGCTCAGAAATCGCTCCTGGCAGGCTCTGGAGACCATATGGGATGCTGGGATTTGAATCAATGACCTTCTGCATGAAAGGCAAACGCCTTACCTCCATGCTATCTCTATGGCCACCGTGAAATCAACTTTTAAAGACTTACCTGTGCTCACATGCTCTGCCTTTTTCTTCTTGGCCTTCTACTACAAGCATAATGAAGCTGCATGCCCTTAGTGGTCCGACAACACATCTTGCACTAGTATCAGTGTTAGGCTCTTTGACTCTCTGTTCTTCTATAGAGAGATCAGGATCCTATGAAAAGAGGTATTGGAAGTAATACTGGATATTCTACTTAGAGTAATTTTAAATCTAGCAAATAAAGTAAGCTATTTGTAAGGGGAGGGCAGTGTTTGGGGTTGAGGCCAAGGTTATATATACATAAGCCAAGCATATGTTTTTAGTTAAATTTTCAGCCAAGGTAAACTTATTTATTTATTTATTTTTGGTTTATGGATCACACCCAGCAGCACTCAGGGGTTATTCCTGAGCTCAGAAATCTCTACTGGCAGGCTCGGGAGACCACATGGGATGCTGGGATTCGAACCACCATTCTTTTGCATGCAAGGCAAATACCCTACCTCCATGCCATCTCTCTGGCCCCTAAACTTTTCTTTTCTTTTTTTTTTTTGGTAACACCCGGCAGTGCTCAGGGGTTACTCCTGGCTTATGCTCAGAAATCACTCCTGGCAGGCTCGGGGGACCATATGGGATGCCGGGATTCGAACCTATGACCTTCTGCATGAAAGGCAAATGCCTTACCTTCATGCTATCTCATTTATTAAATTTAAAACATTTTTTGTACTACAACAGTGATGATCAGAGGATACTCCCGACTTTGCAATCAAGAATAACACCTAGGGCCCGGAGAGATAGCACAGCAGCGTTTGCCTTGCAAGCAGCTGATCCAGGATCTAAGGTGGTTGGTTCAAATCCCAGCGTCCCATATGGTCCCCTGTGCCTGCCAGAAGCTATTTCTGAGCAGACAGCCAGGAGTAACCCCTGAGCACGCCGAGTGTGGCCAAAAACCAAAAAAAAAAAAAAAAAAAAAAAAAAAAAAAAAAAAAAGAATAACACCTGGGGCCGGAGTGATGGTGTAGTGCTGCAGGGGTCTGCAACCTTTCAGACATAAAGAGCCACTTGGACCCGTTTCCGAAGGAAACTGGGAGCCGCAAAACCATTGCAACATTTAAAACAAATATAACACTGCATATATTGTTTCTTACCTTAATGCTATATACGTCACCAGGTACGGCTGCCTCCATTGGCTCCGCTCCTCAGCTCCGCCTCACTGCTATAGATATAGCGGAGAGAAGCGGAGCTGAGATTAAAGCAGTATTTTTTTTTTCTGACATCGGCTCCGGAGCCGCGGCAAGCCTTCAAAAGAGCCGCATGCGGCTCCGGAGCCGCAGGTTGCCGACACCTGTGCTAGAGCGTTTGTCTTGCACGTGGCTGACCAGGACAGACTGCTGTTTGATCCCGGGTGTCCCAAATGGTCCCCAAGTCACGAGCGATTTCTCAGCACATAGCTAGGAGTGGCCCCTGAGCATCACTGGGTGTGGCCCCCCCAAACCAGAATAACTCTGGTGGTGATCAGGGGACAATGTGGGATGCCAGGGATCACTCCTGGGTCAGCCACGTGCAAGGCAAGCACTTTACCTTACTCACTATCTGTCTGTTCCCCAGCTTTTCTAATTTTCTTTGTTTTTTTTGGGGGGGGGCACACCAGTGACGCTCAGGGGCTACTCCTGGCTATGCACTCAGAAATCGCCCCTGGTTTGGGGCACCATATGGGATTGAACCACAGTCTGTCCTAGGTTAGCATGGGCAAGGCAGATGCCTTACCACTTGTGCCACCGCTCCGCCCCGAGCTTTTCTAATTTTAATGCATGGATCCATGCTGGTACTATCACCCAGTTCCCTCTCAATTGCTTGCATTAAACATATTGTGAGATGTTATAATGGCAATTATTTTTATCCAATTTTAAAGGATTTATAAATAGTGGTGAATTTTTTAGTCAAGTGTATCTTTCACCAAATCGTCAAGTATCTGAAATATATTTCTTTTTTTTTTTTTTGGACCACACCCGGCGGTGCTCAGGGGTTACTCCTGGCTGTTTGCTCAGGAATAGCTCCTGGCAGGCACGGGGGACCATATGGGGCACTGAGATTCAAACCAACCACCTTAGGTCCTGGATTGGCTGTTTGCAAGGCAAACACCGCTGTGCTATCTCTCCAGGCCCTATTTATTAATTTCTAAGAGTGATATTTTGCCCTGAGTTATATAATGAAAATATAATCATCATCATATATATATATAAGAATTTATAAGTAGAAAATACCCTTGTTGGCTACATGCACCAATTATGTTATTAAAACATTGAAATTTTAAAAATGTTTAGAGATTTTCATCATAAATTTAGAGACCACAAGAATTGCTGTAAAGACTGTTTCAATGTTGTAGCTCCAGTATAGAGAATGGAACATAGCACATGCTCAGTTAATATTGAATGAGTGACTGGATCAGTGAGTGTAAACCAATACATTTTGCAGAGAAACCAAGTCATTTATTTTCCATTTTAAGTTGATCCTGGTGCAACCTTGAAATAAAGGTAAGATACCAAGAGGGAAAAATTAAATAACTCAGGTCATTTATGTATATATATGTACAAGTGGTAAAATTTTTACTAAGTTAAAAGTAAACGTGTGTGATGAAATCAATACTTTTGGTCTCTTGGGGTGAGAGATTGTCAGTGGTGGAAAATCTACAATAACTCTCTTTTGGTTTTACCCCCATTGCTCAGATCTTTATCCAAGACTTGTTTTCTCACAGTTTCTAGTATGTCTGTTATCAAGAATCCTTTGTAACTGGAAAGCTCACCTAAGCTCCTGAATCATTTCATTTATCTCTGGTGTAATCAACATTAGAGATACATTCTAATAAATGACTATAACTTTTTACATAATCCTACAGGCCCAGGCCATGTCCTTCAATATAAATGGCAACAATTTTTTTTTTTTTTTTGGTTTTTGGACCACACCCGGCGGTGCTCAGGGGTTACTCCTGGCTGTCTGCTCAGAAATAGCTCCTGGCAGGCACGGGGGACCATATGGGACACAGGGATTCGAACCAACCACCTTTGGTCCTGGATTGGCTGCTTGCAAGGCAAACGCCACTGTGCTATCTCTCTGGGCCCAAATGGCAACAATTTTTCAATGTAATCATTGATATTTTAAATAAATATTGAGTGCTAAGAAAAACAATGTGGGCTAGCAATTAACTTTTATTTTCAAAAGTATATATATCAGAAAGTAGTATTTTCTCAAAAATTTTAAAGGAGATGAATAAATCCAGTAACTAGTAGACCAAAATAAAACCTCAATACATTAATTGCCTTGTTAAATTTATCTATGTTATCTTTCATCTCAGGTTGTCTTAACACCATTAATTTAGGTGTTAGCCACAAATAATACTGAACTTTTAGTTATTTATGATAAATATATCATATTTATTTTGAGCAGTAAAAATTTTCATTGCTTATTTGAAGAAAATAGCAATAATTAATACCAAAGGAAACTTTCTTTTTCTTGTTTGTTTTTTTTTTTTTTGTTTTGTTTTTCTGTTTTTTTTTGGTTTTTGGACCACACCCGGCAGTGCTCAGGGGTTACTCCTGGCTGTCTGCTCAGAAATCGCTCCTGGCAGGCACGGGGGACCATATGGGACACCGGGATTCGAACCAACCACCTTTGGTCCTGGATCGGTTGCTTGCAAGGCAAACACCACTGTGCTATCTCTCCGGGCCTTCTTTTTCTAATTTACTTCCTAATACTATACCTGACCATTGGATAATATATGTTTCACAAGGGCAAGGAACATCTCTCTTTCATCTACCTATTATCCTTATGTCTGATAAAGGAATCTGATAAATAATGTCCAATGAATGATAAAGCATAAGTTTATCCTTGATACCAGCCACACTTTAGACTTCTATTTGACCATAAACACAAGTTTCAAATAATTTCAATTACTTATGACACTGTTATTCAATTTCTTATCTGGGGAACTTTGAAGATTTCCAAAAAAATACCAGGAGATTCTGCAAGCTGTAAATAAGTTACTGAATTTTTACATTTCATACGTGTATCTGTCAGGATTCAGTTACTAAAAACATCTGACTTAAGCATAAAAGAAACATCTATTGGCTTAAGAATGTCAACAAAAGTAAAATAAATTAATAAAGCCAAGGAAAGGACAGGCTTCAGCCTGACTCAAAAAACAAATTCACAGTCTTTATCTCTCAATATTTCAGGCTCATGCATGCAACCAGTTTTATTAAGTAGGAAATATGACTACTGATAACTTAAGCTTTATATCTTAGACATTCAGCACTTGGATAAATACTGACCTCAAGATTTCTTTAGTCCAAGTTTAAAATTTCAGAAAAAAAATTTTTTTAAATAAATTTAATTAATAATGTTTGACTTTTTTTCTCTAAGCATTTCTTTTTTCCTCTCTCCTTCCCCCCCCCTTTTAAGCTTTTTTGTTTGTTTTTTTGATTTTTGGGTCACACTCAGTAGCGCTCAGGGGTTACTCCTGGCTCCAGGCTCAGAAATCGGTCCTGGCAGGCAGGTCCTGGCAGGCACGGGGACCAAATGGGATGCCGGGATCCGAACCAATGACCTTTTGCATGAAAGGCAAACGCCTGACTTCCATGCTATCTTTCCGGCCCCGCCCCTTTTTAAGCTTTTAGCTTTTGGGCAACACCTGGTGTTGCTCAGAGGCACCTCCTGTCCCAGGGTAATGTTCGGTGGCATGTGCTCTACCATACTACAGTATCTCCTAGATCCCCATTTGACTTTATCCTTCTAGTTTTTTATCCATCTACACTTTACCAAAATTCAGAGCTTGGGGCTCCCAAGCTTATATTTCCCCCCTCTAACTCTCCTCCTGTCATATTTGGATCCCATATTTGCTATTTGTTTTCTTACTATACCTTTTATTCCCATCTTCTTGTCTGGAGTGAAAACTTCCTGCCCACCAAATCATCTTCCAGTTTTCTCTTGGGACCAAAAGAGCTATATGATGTGCAAATTTCAAGACTATGTAAGCAATAAAGATATTAAATCTTTCTGCTGCTTTGAAAATGTTTTCACTTAAGGTCAAAAGGTGGTTATGGTATAAGTATTGACTTCTCAAATGGCATGTAAATATGGCAAACAATCTTTTCTTTGGGTGGGATGGAGAAGGGTTCACCACACCTGGCCACTTGACAGTGCTCAGGGCTTCTAACTCTGTGATCAAAGGTTACTGACAGGCTCAGGATACCTTCTGGGATGCCAAGGATCAAACGCAAGTGAGCATGCAAGGCAAGTTCTATACTATCACTGTACATTGTTGTACTTTGGCCCACTCTAATAGACTATAAGTAGATATTCTTTATTTTATAAGTAGATATTCTTCTTTTTTGTTTGTTTGCCTTGGGCCACATCTGATGACGCTCAGGGGTTACACTTGTCTATGTGCTCAAAAATCGCTCCTGGCTTAGGGGATCATAGGGGATGCCGGAGAATCAAACCCCTGTGGTCCTAGGTTAGCTGCATGCAAGGCAAACGCACTACCACTTGTACCACTGCTCCAGCCCTATAAGCAGATATTCTTAAATTCTCCCTTAAAGTGGAATTCAGTCATCAAACAAGCAAATGTTTGATATAAGTTCAGAAATGATGTTTATTAATAAAAAGCTATATGAGTATTGGACTATGAGAGTGACCGATGCAGTCTTTCCTTTCTGTCTGTGAACATTCAGGTTCACAAGTAAGACTCTTACTTAACTAATACTAGTCATAGTTCCTACTTAAAATTTGATTTGCATTCATGAGCTTCAAATATTGTGAGATGGAGGCTGAAATTTTTTTTGCCTTCGACTGAATCCTGCCCTTTCCTTGGCTTTATTAATTTATTTTACAATTTATTTTCACCAAATGAGTTGCCAGCCATGTTTTGAGCAGGATATTTTAACTTCATTATTCCATGTCAACTTTTGTGCCAAATTTAGTAAAAGATGGGACACTTGTTCTGGAATATATGTATTTTATAAATATATTTTATATGGAATCATATAAAATAAAATTAAAAGGTTTTGCCCAGTATCTTAAAGTAGTGTTTCTGGGAAATATTTCATAAGTTGAAAGTGTTCACGTTTCAGCATTACATTGAGTTAACTGGTATTTATTTCCTTTTGAGCCTTTGGGCCACACCTGAAAGTGCTCAGGGCTTATTATTGGCTCTATGCTAAGGAATCACCCCTGACAGTACTCATAGGGTCAGATGAGTTGCCAGGCATCCAGACCCAGGTTAGATGTGTGCAAGAAAAGCACCTTAACCCTGTATTATCTCTCTATCCTTAAATGAAAAGTTTTGAGTGTTCCAAGATAGTAGTTATATAAAATAATATACAAAAATCCATTATAATACTGATATGAAATAAAAATATGAAATAAAAAGCAGGAATGACATGATACACAATCTATAAATGAAAGTAGCCTCTAGAAAGGAGCTTGGTGGTGCTATTCTTGAGAGCTTATTTGCAGGTTCTAGCAGAGGAGTTCTGCTATCCTTGCTTAGATTCTCAATCAAAGAATGGTCCGTCTCTATTCAGGGAATGCTATCCTTTTTGACTAAGCATGCAACTTTGGGAGGGCTGCATATGGAGTTGTAAGGGAGTGTGAGAATAACCACCTAGCCAGCCAGATTAGCCAAACCAACCCTGGCCTTTCTTGGGGTAACAAATGTCATAGTGAATCATCCTCAACCTCCAGTAATGCTCTTATTGCTCCAGATTATACAATTCTCTATATAGTTTATACAAACACACTTTGAATAGTTTTTGTGTGAAGAGCATATATTTATCGAGATCTTTTATTAAAGTCAAGTGGCACATTTAACTTTCAGGAAGCAGGCACTATCTGAGATTTGGATGTATCCAAATAGGTAAGGGACATTCTTCCTTTAGCTGTACAGTGAAATTAGTTTAAAATGAAGAAAAATTAAGTTTCACTTTTATTAGTTTATGAAGATTTGGATTAAGTGTTTTTCAAAGAATAATGATTCCTTTAAAAGAATGTGAATTAAAATTAAAGCTAATCTAGGATCAGTTCAATTAATTTTATCATGCTCTTTTTATGTATTACTATTGATGAGCACGCATTTATCATGTATAAGTTTTATTTTCTCCTCCTCCTCCTCCTCCTCCATTTCCTCCTCCTCCTCCACCTCTTTCTCCTCCACCTCCTCTTCCTCCACCTCCTCCTCCTCCACCTCCTCTTCTTCCACATCCTCCTCCTCCACCTCTTCTTCCTCTTCCTCCTCCTCCTCCTCCTCCGAAATTGCCCCAGTAGGCTTGGGGAACCATATGGGATATCAGGATTTGAACCACCGACCTTCTGCTTGCAAGGCAAATGCCTTGCCACTGTGCTATCTCTCTGGCCCCTGTTCTAGTTCTTATTTAGAATAATTAAAAGAGGACTGAAGAGATAACATGGAGGTAAGGCATTTGCTTTGCATGCAGAAGGTCGGTAGTTCGAATCCCAGTATCCCATATGGTCCCCTGAGCCTGCCAGAAGCGATTTCTGAGCATAGAGCCAGGAGTAACCCTGAGCACTGCCTGGTGTGCCCCCACAAAAAAAAAAAGAATAATTAAAAGAAAACTTAAATCAGGGCCGGAGCGGTGGCACAAGCGGTAAGGCGTCTGCCTTGCCCACACTAACCTAGGATGGACCGCGGTTCAATCCCACAGAGTCCCATATGGTCCCCCAAGCCAGGGGTGATTTCTGAGTGCATAGCCAGGAGTAACCCCTGAGCATCAGCGGGTGTGGCCCAAAAACAAAAATCAAACCAAAAGCCAACATTATAAGAAATATATGGATATCATTGTGTTTCATCCGCTAGTCATTTTCTGAACATTTTCCATGTGCTCCTTTTATTCCTTTACTCTCTCACTCCCATATCTTGTTACCATACATTTAACCATTTTCTGTACTAATGATTTTTGTTTTGGCCAATGTGGATTACATATCTTTCACAGTAATTTTTGGGTGGAGTCTGAAGCTTCAGCATGCAATGCTTCACGGCAAGGTTTCATGCTGTAGGCTTTTTGGTCAAGATAAGGTGAAGATGCAGCCCCGGTCGCCCCCACAGCCTTCTCTCTCCTTCCTCCCCATCCCATGGTTATTCCTGGACACCTGCTCAGGGTCCCAGCAAGTGGGTTCCAGTGAGGTGCAATTTAAAAGAGACCCCAGGTTTCCTTGTTCATGCAAGGGGCTGGGAGGGGACTGCTGAACTGTCAACTTCCAGCAATTCGGAAGCAAAAGCCTCTTGGGGAGTCGGAAGCTTCAGCAGGCAACAAGTAGAGGACATGGCTCCATGCTCTCTTCGTTTGTCCAATCACAGACCAAAGTGGTGTCTTGGAAACACCCCCTCCCTCTTGACTATTTCCAAAACATAAAAGGGTCATGTGTATCTCCTTTGTATATCTCAGATGTATTCCCTTAACATCTATAACTCTTTTTGAATATCCCCATATAGTGACAATTTTGCCCACTGGATTTGCTATTTGATTGTTTGATTTTTCTCCTTTGAGATCTGTTTTATAAGCAATACTGGTAGAAGAGTATCGCTGTATAGATTTCATGTTTGTACCAAGTTACGGGGAATGTTGGACTTTATTCGTCAGCCCCCAGATGCATCAACAATATCTTGTGGCATTGCTTCTCTTTTGCATAGGCACATTAAAATGGGGAAATAATACATATGCAAACAAGTTCTTATCTAATAGAGATGGGGACACAAATTTGGTAATGTAATTAGGCCTTTTACCTGAACATTGGCATAATGATTTGGCTCAGGCCTCAGAAGAATGGGCATCGCCCATACACACCTGAACAATGGATACCATCTATGGAAACAACCACAATTGTCTTCAACATTACCAGGATCCAAGCCTCTACCAGGGAAGACCTACCACTGCTTTGGCAGTGACTTACTCCAAAGAGTGCTCCCAACACCCAGACGACTCAGCAACAGTCTGCATGCAGGGCAGATCGCTCCGCATTTAATGGTATGCTGAAATTAGAGGATGCTCCACATCAGCCTGACATCGATGAAAGAGATGCACAGAATCCAGAGTCTTTAAATATAAGAATCTGATACCAACAACAGCTAAAGTGTGAAAAAGTTTCACCGGGACCTTGAGAATGACTAGAGTTGGACGGTCTGGTTTGCCTGGAACCCAGAGTCTATCTATGCCAATAAACTGAGGTGAGGCCTTTTTAGTAATCAGGTCAAGGATTTTTTCCCATTTTCCCCATTTTTTTGGACCTATGCAAACAAAGGCTCTTGCTACTATCACACCTTTACTTTTTTTTACTTTTATTCTTTAAGGAAAAAAATACAACTTACTGAACTTAAAAACAATTGTAGTAAAATGCCTGTCTTGAATACAGGCGAGGGATGGGAAGGGGGAAGGGGGTAATGCTACACTGGTGAAGGGGGGTGTTCTGGTTATGACTGTAACCCAAATATGATCATGTTACTTAAAAAACATATTAAAAAAAAAGAATGAATGAGGGAACTGGAAAACCTGTCTAGAGTACAGGTGGGGGGGGTGGGATGGAAGGAGATTTGGGACATTGGTGGTGGGAATGTTGCACTGGAGATGGGGGGTGTTCTTTACGTGACTGAAACCTAATCACAATCATTTGTAATCAAGATGTTTAAATAAATAAAAATATTTATAAAAAAGAAAGAAAAAGAAAAAAGAAAAGAAAAAGGAAACTTAAATCAAACTTATTTAAACACTATGGATCTTTGTTTTATACTAGCTCGAATTGCATAAAAAGGGAAAAATTTCTTTTGTAAAAGGCATTTCTTATGCTTTAGAATAGATACTAGCATATATTTAGTCCTTTATAAGTTTTCCGTGAGAATTTATATTATTTTGTTTTGTTATTTCAAACACAATCTTTGAATAAGAAATGTCTTTCTGGTCCCAGAGAGATAGCACAGCGGCGTTTGCCTTGCAAACAGCCAATCCAGGACCAAAGGTGGTTGGTTTGAATCCCGGTGTCCCATATAGTCCCCCGTGCCTGCCAGGAGCTATTTCTGAGCAGACAGCCAGGAGTAACCCCTGAGCACCGCTGGGTGTGACCCAAAAAACAAAAACAAAACAAAACAAAACAAAAAACCAAAAAAAAAAAAAAAGAAATGTCTTTCTTTTTTTGTTGTTTCTATAATTATGTTGATCGAAACACTTATGGTTTCAAGGTTCACACTTTCAGTTGCAGTGACTACCAGGGCTTAGAAGAGTCTTTGTGACACTTGCTTTCTCGTTGGCGACAGTTCTGGCCAAGGTCACACACTTGATTGCAGTACTAGCACATGTAGTTGCAGCACTTACCGTGCTTTCAACCTTTAATTGCACAAACTCATTTATGTTGTACTGGAGAGTGCACACCTTGTGGCATGGGAATCCTCAAACAGAGCTACTCAGGCCTGTAGTGTAGTGCTGGGAATTAAACTTGTTATCCTCATATCCTTACTGATCTCATACTTTTACATAGGCACTCTAAAGCTAATCTGGAGGGACAAGAGGCTGACAAGAGACTTTGGAATGAGTTGGAAGTATGTTCATGTAGTGAAGTGGAGGCAGCATAGAACATTAATGACAGAGGAGTCTGGAGGAGTGTATATTTCCATGGAATGTTGAGTTAGTGTAATGAGCACTAGCTATGAATGTTCGTTGGAACCCAAGTGGGTAGAGAAGGTTTGGTATAAAAAAAAATGAGAGGTTTTATATATAGAAATTATCAAATGAAAGATAATAGCGAAAAGAATGTTTTCATTCTTGGAACCAGGAGCTACAAATACAGAAAAGAATAAAATTAGAATGAACTTATGCAGTAGTAAATTTGGAAATATCATCAAGTATTCGTGGAACTCTCGCTGACTCTAACATATGCCTTCTTGTCTTGCTGGTATGTTACTTATCATCTATTTTTATAAAAATACATAGATGAATAAATATATAGATTTTTATGTATACTTCCTAACTTTACTAATAGAAAGTCTAAAGATTAGGGATATTCCTACTAGTGATAATCATATGTAAGGACTTTCAATTCAACCTTCCAAGGAATCAGGGCTCCTTAAAAAATTATAACTAGTTTCAGGACTATGACAGGCAAAGCACAAATTATAGGGTAAGTCTTGAAAATATATTATTTTATAAAAAATAAAAGGTCTCAAAGAATAATTTCAAAATAACATGAACTTTTCTAACTATACCCTCCAAAAAAAAACTCCCCATATTTTCCCAGTCTATGTTCTACAGAAACACAGCTCAAGATGTTACAGTGGTATAAGTTGACTACCATATTTTCCGGCATATAAGACGACTTTTGAAACAAAAAAAAGTCAACCAAAAATTGGGGGTCGTCTTATACTCGGAGTATATCCTGAAAAATGTTTCAATATGCCGCTAAACGAAACAAACAAAAAAATCAGGCCGCAGTTTCCAAATCTCTTTCTTGGGGGCTCCCAAACAGTACTCAGGAGATCTGGGGGCCACTTCTGGCAAAACCCAGCTAACCGTATTGGTGGCTCAGTGCTAGGATCTGAGGATGGGGTGTTGTTTGGTTCATGTAGTGGGGCAGATTAACTGACTCCACCAGGGAATTGCCAGAAAAGGTGCCTATGATAAGGGACCAATCACTGCAAGGCTGCTCGGACCGCCTCTCTAACTCAGCCAATCCAAGCAGGCTTTTTTATGCATGCAAATTAGACAATGTTCTGGACCCGAATCTACACTGTAAAAAGCCTGCTCAGATTGGCTAGAGTCAGAGAGGAAGACTATTACAGTATAACCTTTGAACCTTTGCTTATTGTGATTAGCTCACTGTGTTACATACAGTTGCAGCACAGGAACGTTCTGTCTGATACAGCGAATATAGGCCTAAACCTATGTTTTAACTGCAAAATTAGGGGGTCATCTTATACGCCCAGTCATCTTATACACCCGAAAATACGGTAATTAGTAGGGAGAGATGTACAGGAACTAGGACAGCAATGGAGTAGATTGTTAGATCTAGAGATGGTTGCAAAATAAAAGTGAAGGAAAGTGAGTATAGATTGAGTAAGTAAGTGGTCCTGTGAATTTGAGGCAAAATAGGACATGTGGAAAGAAGTCTAGGAAGGAAGAGGATTTAAGATTCCTGAGTTTAGAGGCCCAGACTTGCCTTTTGTGAAGGATATTGTGTACAATAGGTGTGAGGAAATGATTTTTGAATTTTATATTTGTGTTCCTAGCGCATAACCCTAGGAGTGATATAAATGGATCATATGGGAGCTCAATTTCCAGTTTGTTTTATAGGAATCTCCATATTGTTTTCCAGAAAGGCTGAACTAGGCATTCCCACCAGCAGTGAATAAGAGTTCTCTCCACATCCCACCAGGTGTGAGATAGTACCTCATTATTGTTTTGATTTGCATCTCCCTGATGATTAGTGATGTGGAGCATTTTTTTATGTGTCTTTTTAGCCATTTGTATTTCTTCTTTGGGAAATGTCTGTTCATTTCTTCTCCCAATTTTTTGATGGGGTTAGATGTTTTTTTCTTGTTAAGTTCTGTCAGTACCTTGTATATTTTGGATATTAGCCCTTTATCTTATGGGTATTTGGTGAATAGTTTCTCCCTTTCTGTGGGTGGCTTTTGTATGCTAGGCACTATTTCCTTTAAAGTGCAGAAGCTTCTCAGTTTAATATATTCCCATCAGTTTATCTCTGCTTTTACTTGTTTGGAGAGTGCTATTTCGTCCTTGAAGATGCCTTTAGTCTCAGTGTCATGAAGTGTTTCACCTGCATGTTGTTCTATATACTTTATGGTTTCAGGCCTGATATCAAGGTCTTTAATCCATTTGGATTTGACCTTTATGCATGGTGTTAGATGGGGGTCTGATTTCGCTTTTTCAAGTAGCTAACCAGTTGTGCCAATACCACTTGTTAAGAGACTTTGAGTACAGAGCCAGGAGTAATCCTTGAGTGCCACCGGGATGGCCCTAAACAAGCAAACAAACAAAACAAACAAAACCCGACAAAACTCTGGTCTAAAATGTCTGTCCTAGAATAATTTACTTAAATTCTCTGAGCCACAGTTTTGATGCTTTTCCCTTGCTTGTAAGTGAAAGTAGCAATAGATGTTTGCAGAGTTATAATGAGTAGATAGGTACACTTGTCATTGTTAAGTTCTGTTATCCCTGTGGCCACATTAATACATACTTTATACTCTATATTGGTTTATATAATAACCAAACCAAACAGAAGTTATAATAAAGCCTTAACGAGGAGGGTAATCTAACCAGTTTAGTATGATTGAAGACTGTTAGGAGTGAGAGGCCTGACCTTTATGAGCACTGTCAGGCCATAAGAAAGGAAAAAATACAAAAACTAGGGGAGAGGAAGCAAAGTCTTCTGGATGCTTTATTCTATCTAGTAAATGTGTCTGAATAGATAGATGGTATCAGGGAATATTTTCTTCCTTTTAGTTTTTGGCAGGTTAGAAGAGAGGCACTACCAACAAAGACCCCTCCTTGCAATTTTTGGTCACCCAGGCCAGTGGTTCAATGTGAGAGACTGAGGATTCAATAAAACTAAAGTTCTAGGAGTTATATAGTACACTTAGGGACCTCCAGGACCACACCCAGCAAAGTTCAGGGAATTGTGTGCTGGGATTTGAACCAGGATCAATAACATGTAAGAAATGTGCCTTAGTCCCTATATTAACTCTTCTTCTCTTGTGTTGCTCTGTTGCTCATCCCTTTTAAGCAATTATCTTGCCAAAATACTACCTCATATTTCAGGAAAGAGGCAGTCCTTCATAAAAGTTGTTAAAACCTTGCTTGACGATTCAAAAACTGAGATAATTTGTAACCTATCTTGATGGGTCGCAGAGGCTTCATGATGAGATAGTTCAATAAAGATGAAGAAAAGCAGAATTCTCTCTGGTGTTTGTATTCAAATTGGAAAAGATATACATGCCATCTTATAACCTATAATGATATCACTTTTAAGTGAATTACTTATTATTCTAAATATACCATAATTGATATCTTCTTTCACATTCAGGTATGTATAGATCTGATGTCAGTGGGATGAATTCTTAGGAAAATACTAACTTTCTGGTATACACTTCTAAATTAATCAAGAGACTTTTAGCAATTTGGATTTTAGATGGTACACAACCCAATTTCACTATACTGTTGTCAGTATTGTATTGTTGCTATTTCTGTGAAAGTTTCAAATAATAGCTTATGCATATTTAATGCTTAGTGGTGCTGCTCTAGCACTTTATATAGATAATATGCAAAGTTTCTAAGGTGATCCCCATACTCTCTACCCCTACTATACATACCTTAATACATACATAATCCCCAGGAATATAGTTATGATGAATATTCTTGTGATTATTGTGTTTTATATGACAAAGGGGGATTAATTATAGTCCCGAATCAATATGCCATTACAAAGGCAGATTATCTGGTTATCTTGATTTCATCACAAGAGTCCTTTAAGTCTTAGCTTAAGAGTTAGTGACCTAGGAAGTCAAAATTATAAGATGGACTTACTGTGGGAATGATTATTTTTGGTGCTCCTGATGATGAGGGGAGCCACATAGCAAGGAATGCTTGCATACCAGCTTGCTGAGAGTGTGCAATGACAATACACAAAAAGGAGAGGACCCCAATCTTGTAACTGAATTCAGCCAATAATAAAAATCATCAGTCAAATGGCACTTCAATGGTCTCTGCTGAAAAACTCAGTTTGGTTGATACTTGATTTCAGTTTTGTTGTGCCCTATCAAAGGAATTAGCCATGCCATGCCTTGCCAGATTGGCCTATATAGCACAATAAACAAACACATGGTATTATCTTATTGTAGGACACAGAATTCAGCCTGATGAGATTTCCACTTGCCAAACTTATGATAATTTGAACATTAAATGCTTATAGTAACAGATTGTAATGTTAAATAAAAAAGACATAACCAAGTAAATATATACACTTAACTCTTTTTTAATAAAATGAGGTATTTATAGGGAGTCAGAGAGATAGCACAGTGGTAAGGCATTTGCCTTGCATGCAGCTGATTTGAACAGATGGTGGTTCTAATCCCGGCATTGCATAAGGTCCCCCAAGCCTGCCAAGAGTGACTTCTGAGTGCAGAGCCAGGAGTAACCCCTGAGTGCCACCAAGTGTGACCCACAAAAATGAGGTATTTATAGTGTTTCAAAAAAAATTACCACAAAATACTTATTAATTATGAGAAAGGAGGAGAAAGAATAGTACTATAGTAGGGAAATCTGAAGACACTCTTCAAAATGAAAGTTATCAGCATTCAAGGAATAAGTCCGGTGATAGAATAGAAATGAGCAGTATGTGAATAATTTTTGTGTTGTTTCCACTGAAGATGCATCACTTGAGTTTAAATATCAGAAAATACTAGAAAAAGCCAAAGAAAAGTTAATGATATTTTCAGACAGAAGGATACTAAAGAGATAAGAAACTAATAAAATGCTGAATTCTGATTAGAGCTTTTTGCTAAAATCACTACTGAAACTGTTGGCAAAAACTTGAAAGAATTAAAGAATTGGTTACTAGAGATATTAAATGAACAGTTTTAATTTCTTATTGATGGTAATTGTTTTGTGATTGTGTAGGAGATTTCATTATTTGTAGGAAAGAATCCTCAAGGATTTAGGAATCAAGGCTTCGGGGCTGGAGAGATAGCACAGTGGTAAGGCATTTGCCTTAGACGAAGAAGGATGGTGGATCAAATCCTGGCTTCCCATGTGGTCCCCTGAGCCTGGCAGGAGCGATTTCTGAGCATAGAGCCAGGAGTAACCCCTGAACGCTGCCGGGTGTGACCCAAAAACCAAAAAAAGAATCAAGGCTTCCTGAAAAAAGAAAGGTATTGGGGGAGGATGCTTACCTACACTTACTCCAGAAAGCACTGGTAATATCAGACCAAAAAAAGGCATATCTGAAGTTCAGTCAAATTGGTGTCCCCAAAGAGAATCATAGAGGGTTCATGATAAGGTAGGGCTTCAGGAAAATAATAATTATGGGTGATAGAAACAGCAGGTATGGCTTCAGCTGGGCAGGAACTTGGCCTATTCTCTCCTCATGAGATAGCCAGCTTTCTTCTGTGTGGACCTGTGTACCCATACTCTTTTATGGCACGGTTTAATCTTTTTTTTTTTTTTTTTGTTTTGTTTTGTTTTGTTTTGTTTTTATTTTTGGGTCACACCTGGCAGTGCTCAGGGGTTACTCCTGGCTCTACACTCAGAAATTGCCCCTGCAGGTTCAGGGGACCATATGGGATGCGGGATTCGAACCACTGTCCTTCTGCATGCAAGGCAAACACCTTGCCTCTATGCTATCTCTCCGGACCCCTCGGTTTAATCTTGTTTGAGAAAAAAGAGTGAGTCTATGGAGTTGGCCTGGTTTGAACATGGCCTGTCCTACTGATTGTGTTTGTGGGTATTGTTACAGCTGCCAGGATCTGTGGAAGAAGGAAGATATGAAGGGAGGGTGCCTGCACTAGCTTAAAAGTTCTGGTGATATCAGCCCAAAAAACCAAACTGGCATACCTAAAATTTGATCAGATTAATGTTCTATTGGCCAAAGCGGTACTAGAGGTAAGGCATTTGCCTTGCAAGCGCTAGCCTAGGACTAACCGCAGTTCGATCCTCTGGTTTCCCATATGGTCCCCCAAACCAGGGGCGATTTCTGAGCACATAGCCAGGAATAACCCTGCCCAAACCAAACCAAACCAAACAAAAACAAAAAACAAACAGATTAGTGTCCTAGAAGGAAAACATAGAGGGTCAGTGATGAGGCAGGGCCATCAGGAAAACAGTGGTAGTGGGTGATTGAAATCTTTCTATTTTCTTTTTCTTTTCTTTTTTGGTTTTTGGGCCACACCCGGTGATGCTCAGGGTTACTCCTGGCCATGTGCTCAGAAATGACTCCTGGCTTGAGGTACCATATGGGATGGTGGGGATTGAACCTCAGTTCATCCTAGGTCAGCTGCATGCAAGGCAAATACCCTACTGCTGTGTCACTGCTCTGGCCCCTCTTTTTTCTTTTTTTAAACATTTTTGGCCTTTGTCAGAGATTTTCAAAGTTCATAGCAATATAGTTAAAACCAAATCTTCTATCAGGCTTTGAATTATAAAGTCCAACACTAGTTAAAGTATATCTTATTTTTAAGGTTGTGCTATTCTCATTTCAGTAATATTTGAACAAACCTATTTATTGGTCTAATATTCTGTTATTTGTGGGACTATCTTTTAAAAAGCTACTGTTTGGGGCCAGAGCGATAGTACAGTGGTAGGGCCTTTCCATCCCCAGCGTCCCATACGGTTCCTTATGCCAGGAGCAATTTTCTGAGTGCATAGCCAGGAGTACATAGCCAGGTGATGCCTGAGCATCACTGGGTGTGGCCCCAAAACAAAAAACTACTGTTTGTCTTGAATGTGGCCAAGCCTAGTTCAATTCTCAGTTTACTATGGTCCTCCAAAAACTGATCAGGAGAGATTCATGAGTTCAGGACCAGGAGTAAACTCTAAGCATTGCTGGGAGTAACACCCACACCAAAAATAGCACAAAATAAACCAAGAGATTGACCCGGATTGATAGTACAACAGTAGGGCGTTTGCTTTGCATAGATCCCTCTGTTACTGTCAGTGATTACTCTTGAGAACAGAACCAAGAATAGTACCGTGGCATGGCTGAGTGTAGTCCCTACCATTTCTCCCATATTTTTAACACTAATTACATGTTTTTGTCTTTGAACGCCACTGACAAAAAGGCCATATATTGTTGTCTATTTAATAAATTATTGAACATTATCTTTTCTATCAAAATATTTCAATTAACTTTCAAATTTAAGTAGAAAGCTTTTGTTGTTGTTGTGGGGCTAGAGCAATAGTACAGTGGGAGAGAATTTCTCTTTTCATGACTGACTAAGGTTTGATCCCCAGCATCTCCTGTAGTACCCTGATCCCCCACAGGAGTGATTCCTCAGCACAGAACTAGGAGTAATCTCAGAACACCACCAGATGTGGCCTAAAAACCAAAGGGGAAAATAGAAAAAAGAAAATTTTATTTTGTCAAATTCTTATCATTTGTCCTTGTGTTATGTGATATATGATATGTGTTATGTGATAGGCACCTTTCCCCATCTCAGTTTACCTGACCTCCTCCCTCACCCATCCCAAGCAGAAAGGAGATTCTTATTTCTATCTTTCATTATGGGAGAAAAACCAATTTTTCTTTTACTTCCCCTAGCTTTCTTGGAAGATTGCTAAGCTTTTTTATATAAAGATTTTCAAATTATTGTTTCAAGAATATGGATCCCTGTGGAAGACCATGCAATAAAAGATAGTGGAAAATGTCTCTTTCTTTTTCTGAGTGAAGCATTAGACTGAAACAAATATTGGAACAGAAAGGACTGGCCTACATCTATCTCATGCTATTCCTGCCCTCACACCACATGTTCCTTCTTCAGAAATTCCTACTCATAGGAGGTATTTGCCTCTTACAACTAGAAATCACATCCAACTTGCCTCAAGGTTGACTGCTGCTGCTCCTAACTGCTTAATTATTTACTTACTTAATTATTTTTTTAACAGAACCATAGAACATGAGTCATCTTGTTTTGCCTCATATTTTTATGTCTTCCTAAAAATTGAGAAAAAAAAGTGGATGATACCAGTGGTAAGCAGTCTCACAAACATTGAGTGGAAAGAAATGATCAGACCTAAATACCCAACCCAAAGTCAACAATAGAATTAAGAGACCCAAACTACAACAAGCTATACACAAAAGGGATCTGTTACACTAGCAGTCAAGGGGGCTAAAGGTGGAGGTATGGGATGCATGCTGGGAACAGTGGCATCAAGAGGTCAACACTGGTAGTGGGAATTGCCCTAATTCACTGTCACTAGGTACATGAAATACAACTGTGAAAGACTTGTAATTCACATTGGTCTCAATAAAATTTATAAAAACAACAAAAATGATAATAGGAGAACAAAAAGAAAACATCTAAATATCATAGAGTTCAATCTTCATTCTACATATGTGGACTCAATAACAGAAGGGACTTTCCCAAGTTCATACCGATAATTATGAAAAACAAAAATTAGATTCTTATTTTCTCCTCTAGCAGGTCCTGTTACCACTGTACCATATTCTCTTCTGAATTACTCTGAGGCAAATAAATACCATGTTTTATGCAAAAAAAATTATTTTCCTTACCTTTGTTGCCAAACTTCTAGCTATTTCAGTGGAGCTGCTATGAAGTGTATGTTTGCCTTTAAAGGAGGGGTGAAATCTATTTTTTTCCCTTTTAAATTTAAGCATGAAAGAAATAGAAAAAAGATTCACACCTTTATTTTAACCCTTTTAATTGTTCCTGTTTTTTCTTCACATTAGAGTTTATAGACTTTTTCTTAGCTTGAAATGGCACAAAAATGAATTATTATTAATTTTTTATTCATTTCAAATATGCTAGTGCTACTGTGTTCCAGGGACTGTCATTTAATACAATTTTAGTCTTTGTTGTTAAAGAGTTGTTAGTCTTTGTTGTTAAAGAGTTGTAGATTACTAGTTTTTTATTTAAAGAACTTAATTGATCTCTAATGGGAAAACTGTTGTATTCTAAAGTACTAAAAGCCTATAGTTATAATCTGCTGTGTAACTTTGTGATAGTAGAAATAAGTTTCTGAGAAATTTTTTTTTCCCATTCTAGAACCACCTACACATCTTTTTTTTTTTTTTTTTAACAATTTTGTTATAGTTTCCTTGAAAAATAGAGCTGAACCTCTATTGGAGTTTAAAATAGGAAATTTTGCTAGGTGTAATTTTCTCATGCTACTACTGAAGAGCAATGACAATAATATTTTCTAGTATTTTTGTTTTGTATCTGTATTGATGGTTAATTTTCCAGAAGAATTTTATATGAAAAGGCATTAAGATATCCTGGACCTTTATATTATATTAGACTTTATTTGTTAGGAACTTTGTTTGGCTAAAAGTTACAGAACCTGACTGCAGCAGCTTAGGGATTTATTTTTTTCATAACAAGAATTCTAGAGAGAAATAGGGTCCTTTGCTGATGCAGCATTATCCCAAGATGTTTTGGTTTTTTTCCTCTGCAATAGTAACTATCTCTTCTTCTGATTGTTGTGGTTTATTTGTTCTGTGTCCTTTTTTACTTATGCATCACAGGCAGCAAGAGAGAAGGAAGACAGGGGAAAAGGGGCAGTGTCAGTGCCTCCATGAAAAAACCTAATCTTGTCAGTATGCCTTTATGCTATATTTTATTGGTCAGAACAGTGACTGTCACAAAGTCACTTAGAGCCTCACTGGAATGAAGGACAATGATTTAGCCCTGGCAAAATTGGGGTCTGTCAGGAAGGCAAAGATACAGACTGGCTATCAGTATTAGTTATGTCTATCACAGTTTTTATACTTTGATATGTGATTTCTACCACAGAATAGTAAAAAGCAAATCAGAATTCCATTTAATTGTTGAACTCTATAACTTTGCTCATGTCCTTGATGTTAATAGTTATGTTTTAGTGAATCAGCTTGTAATCAGAGAAAGAGAAATGTATTTGAGACAATCAAAAGGAAATGTAGCATGGTTTTAATCATTAAGGAAAAATATAGACAAAAATAAAAGTTTTACATACGGCACAGAAAATTTGTATAAAGATCTGTAAATTATATTCAAAGTGAAAGGTCTGTTAACTGGGTATTTCACACTGAGCTTCATAAGGTGGTAGATCTAGTTTGGCTGGCTCACTAATAGTGTGGCTGAAGACCATGCTCAGGCTTGAGAGAACTCAATAGACAATCACCTATAAACTCCAATACTACCGCATTAATACTACAATAAGCAGTATAGTATATAGAGGTCAGCACTTCTAGAGTATTTTAATTACTCTTCATTATATACTATACATATATACATCCCTTTGTAAAAATGCAGTAACCTCATACAGATTAAGATAAATCCCTTTTGAACTTTCTTCCTTTGGGGTAAAACAAATTCGTTGTATGCAGTTAGGAATCTCTATGTTTATATTAGGCTGATGAGATCTAAGTAATTTGCTCTTTTCCCACTCCATTTGCTTGATGATAAGACCAGATTATCTGTGTCTAGTACATAAATAATGCTTTTACTATCAAGTTCTTGGAAAGTAAGGTGATAGTCTTTTAGATTGCCTATATTTCTGACTTTTCCTTTTTCCTCTTTCCTCCCTCTTTTTTCCTCTCTATTTCTCTCTTCTCTCCTCTCCCCTTCCCTGTTCTCCACCCTCCTTTCTCCCTTCCTTCTTCTCCACCCTCCCTTCCTCTCATCCTCCCGCTCTCTCCACCCTCCCATTCTCTGCTCTCTCCACCCTCCCTTCTTCCCTCTCAATCTCCCTCTCCCTCCCTCCCTTCCTCCTTTCCTCCCTCCTCCTTCCCTTCCTCTCTTCCTTCCCACTCCCTCCCTCTCTTCCTCCTCCCTCCCTCCTTTTCTCCCTCCCTCCCTCTCTTCCTCCCTCCCTCCCTCCCTCCCTCTCTTCCTCCCTCCCTCCCTTCCTCACTTCCTTCCTTCCCTCCCTCCCTCCCTTCCTTCCTTCCTTCCTTCCTTCCTTCCTTCCTTCCTTCCTTCCTTCCTTCCTTCCTTCCTTCCTTCCTTCCTTCCTTCCTTCCTTCCTTCCTTCCTTCCTTCCTTCCTTCCTTCTTCCCTCCCTCCTTTCCTCCCTCCTTTCCTCCTTCCTTCCTTCCTTCCTTCCTTCCTTCCTTCCTTCCTTCCTTCCTTCCTTCCTTCCTTCCTTCCTTCCTTCCTTCCTTCCTTCCTTCCTTCCTTCCTTCCTTCCTTTTCCTTCCCTCCTTCCTTCCTTTTGCTGGAACTCTAAAATTACTCCTGATGGTTCTTAGCGAGCTATTATACAGTGTTGTGGATTGAACCTATGTTCAAAGCAAGACAAAAGTGTCTATACTATTTCTCCACACATTACCAGGGTCCCTTTTCTCATTTCTTTATAATACATCACATTCCACTGTCTGTTTTGGTTTGTAGTTTGTTCTTGATGACAATTTTCATTTCATGTTTTTAAAAAAAATGGAGAAAAGAAGATAAACATCATTTTGAGATATTTAGCCAGTAGTCTTGCTTTCATAGAATAGATATATCTTAGTTGAAGAACTTAATAATGGTTTATTTTTACATAATGAGACATGTTATAAAAGAAAATAATTTAGGGCTGGAGAGAGAGCATGGAGGTAGGGCGTTTGCCTTGCATGCAGAAGGATGGTGGTTCGAATTCCAGCATTCCATTTACCCCCCCACCCCCAGCCTGCCAGGAGCGATTTCTGAGCTTAGAGTCAGGAGTAACCCCTGAGTGGTGCCAGGTGTGGCCCAAAAGCAAAAAACAAAACAAAACAAAAAGACAAAACAAAAAGAACATAATTTAGAGCATAGGATGGACTTAACCCTGGGGAAAATTCCTGACATCACAATGACCCCCACGAGCATGCCCAGAAGTCCCCTGAAGACCATTGGTGAGGCTCTAGTTATACTCTGTAGTCAAGGTCTGAACAGCACCTCATCCTTGATTTCTAACACTAAACTACTAGCTAGGATAGTCAAGTATTGCCACCTAATTACTCTTGGGAGCCTCCCTCCACAGAAAAAGAAAGAAAATTATTTGATCAAGGGGATGAAAAGAATTGAAGTTTTTGTTGGTCTCCAGATAAAATGACCAGGCTAAGTTTTTCTGCAAAACATAATATATTTGTTAATCTAATGGATATGTTCAATATGCATAAAATAAATTAAGAATACATCAATAGCAACATTCACAAAGTGCAGCAGTGGCTCAAGAGAGAAAAGTCTTCTTTCTTTTGACTAGAGAGGCTTAAAATAAGATTGGAATCTGGAGAATAAGTAGGTAGTATTGACTAAAAAAGTGATGATAGGGAAAGGTATTCCAAGCTTCAGTAACATCATGTGCAAAGACAGCTATGTGTGAAGGAGTGTGTTCAGTTTTTCATTGCAAATAGGTTTAAACAACTCAAATTTATTTTCTGATTCTGGAGGTCAGAAATAGGTTTAAAATAATTCATTGGGTTAAAATCAAAGTGTTAGTATGTTGCATATATATTGGGAGCTCTATGAACAATCATTTTGAACCCTTTTCGAACTTTCTAGAGCTTGCCTTGGGTCCCATTCCTTCATCTGCAAAGCCAGCAAAATACCATGTTTAAATCTCTGTCTCTTGCTCTGTCATCACACATCCTTAGTAACCCTGACCATCCTGTGCTTGAAATTATTATAAGGACCCTTGATTTCATTGAGCCTTCCATGACAATGCAAGCTAATATCCATAGGTGAGGTCAGCTGATTATTTAATCATTAATTTTATATAACATGACAGATTTATAGATTTTTAGTATTATTAAAATGTGAATGTCTTTGGAAATGACAATTTTGTCTCCATATGATTAACTCTAGCAATACTTACTGTAGAATGTCTAAATGTGTGTGTATGTGGGGGGGGGAGTTGACTAAAGAAAGGGTCGCCTAAACAAATAGTAGATACAAAATAAAGTCCCAGTGAACAGAGTTTGAATCTTATTACACAAGTCAATGAAAACAGCTTTGGTATTTGCCTAAAACTTTATTATTAGCAGTATTGTAAATGATGGTGCCTAAAGAAAAAGAACTCACTAGGGCAAGAAATCTCTAGTACTTCAGAGCGCCACTGAGAATAGAAGTAACTGCACTGAATTCTCTCGTGCTCTTTCTCCCTATATATGCCCAAGGCTATTTAAATTGCTTCAAAACCCCAGGAGAAAATACTCCTAGATCTAGTTTAAAACAGTGTAATATAAATAAAAATGGGAAATTACCTGGCATTGTGGGGTGAGGAAACCCCCACTGAGGAAACAGGAGGAGGTGTGAAATAGTGGATGAGTTCATAGTGGTTCCATCACTAGCCTCAGATATTCTTATGATAGCCATGAGTGACATTTTTTTTAAGCTTTGTCAAAAACAATTGGGGAAAATTAAGCAGTTATTTATGGATAAATGCTATATTATCCCAAAATTTCCCATGGAATATAAGATTTGCAGAAGAAAGCTAATAAGTGTTTCCATCTGCTGTAAAAACAATTTACCACTTGTCCTAACTTGACTGTTATACTGAAGATGTTTTTCAATTTTCTGGCACTATTTAGGAACCCATTTTATCATCCTATATCCCCATACCTGTTTTCTTTTTCCTGGTCACTCTTCCTTCTAACCTCTCCTCTAATCACTAGAGGAGTAATCTTATAATTCACCAAACCTTTTGTGTAACTTTTTGCAATATCCTTTATCTGTTCTAGCCACAGCTACCATTAATCACAACTGCTTGAATGTGTGATTTCTCAAGATTCCAAATACTGCATAAGAAATTAGTATTTTGTTATTTGAATCATTTATTAATAACGTTGATTCAGATTATTCTCTGATTATAAATATAAAAAGAGAAAAATTAATAAGCATTGAATATACAGGGAGTGCTGCTTTCTGAAGGTTAATATTATGCCTCTTTGCTTTTTATAAAGTCTTTTTATTGGTAGTTTATATTACAAAGAAATAAGAGGAGGCTTTTTGCTTTTATGACAAAATTCAAAAGGCAACAATAGGATCAGCATTTGTTTAGAGGCAGCTATTCTACAGAGCATGCACATCTTGAATAGCAAAAGTTGTGACAACAAGAATCTTCCTGGTAACTTCTTTATACAGGCTATGGCTTTGTAATATCACTCCTGCATTTATTTTCTGTTTTATTTTAGATTTTGTATGCTATCTGGCATGTGATGGCAGGTTATATTTTGTAAGATGAGAATGCTAAAAAGTTTTTTTATGTAACTTTAGAATTTCTTCTTTCCCTAAGATAATTTTGATTGATTTTTTTTAACTTCGAAAATGATGTAGGGGGCAGTAGGCTTATATATAACTGCTAGGTAGTTTATACAATACTAAGATTGAGCACTGGCCATATACATTATAGGCATGTGTTTCATCCCTTTAACTTATTGTCCTGGTCCCACTTGACACCGTTTAAATTTTTTATTGAATCATTATGAAATATAGAATTAAAAAAGTTGTTGCTTGTTGAGTTTTAGTCATACAATTCCAACACTCATCCCTTTACCAGATAGACCTCACACCATTTTGACTGATTAAATATTTCATAGAGGGCCCGGAGAGATAGCACAGAGGTGTTTGCCTTGCAAGCAGCCGATCCAGGACTAAAGGTGGTTGGTTCGAATCCTGGTGTCCCATGTGGTTCCCCGTGCCTGCCAGGAGCTATTTCTGAGCAGACAGCCAGGAGTAACCCCTGAGCACAGCTGGGTGTGGCCCAAAAACCAAACCAAAACAAAACAAAGCAAAATTTCATAGATATGCTCTACTTTTAAATAGAGGGGGCAAGATTTATCTGTAAGCTTCATAAACAAATGCATATGGCTAAAAAATGCAGTAATTAATGGATTTCCTTTATATTGTAATATATATATATATATTGCAAATGGGATCAGAGATTTTTGAAAACTTTCTTTTTTTTAATCCTCTGAGTAGTAATATGTTTTTAATTAATATATTTATTTAAGCACTATGATTACAAACATGTTTGTAGTTCGGTTTCAGTCATAAAAAAGTACACCCCCTTTCACCAGTGTAACCTTCTCACCATCAATGCCCCCCCAAATCTCCTTCCTCTCCCACCCCTTGCCTGTCTTCAAGACAGGCATTCTATTTCTCTAACTCACTATCATTATCATGATAGTTGTTGGTGTAGTTATTTCTCTAACTGTGCTCACCAATCTTTGTGGTAAGCTTTGTATCATGGGCTGGTCCTTTCAAACTTCATATATATTGTCTCTGGATATTATTACCATATTGTATTTTATTTTTCTTAAATTCCATAGGTGAGTGAAACTATTCTGTGTGTCTCTCTCTCCCTCTGACTCATTTCACTCACCATACCGTAATAGTTTCCATGTCCAACCAGGTATGAGAAAATTTTATGACTTCATTTTTCATGACAGCTACATAGTATTTCATTGAAAATTTTCCTTTTAGAATTTTTTTTCTTTTCCTAACAGTGCTCAGAAGACGATGCAATGCTGAAGACTTAACCAGGGGCTTCATGCTTGTCAGAGATGTGCTATAGCACTTTGATCTATTTCCCTCACTTTTAGGATTTTGTGTTGGCTGAATAAGTGATGATATATGTAAAAAAATGATTTAGACATTATGGATAAATGTATTTAAATGTGAACACACAAATAGAACAATATAGAAAGAGAATTATGATGTTATTAGATGAAAATCAACTTGTAGAAATGTATGTATATCATTACATTAGTATAAACATTGGATATGCATATGTATTTATCCATGTATAGAAAATTTAAAAAACTGGTATTAGAACTAAGACTGGAAAGTTTAATTTTTACTTTATTTTATTTAAAATAAGTATTTACGGGGCTGGAGAGATAGCATGGAGGTAAGGCGTTTGCCTTTCATGCAAGAGGTCATCGGTTCGAATCCCAGCGTCCCATATGGTCCCCCGTGCCTGCTAGGAGCAATTTCTGAGCATGGAGCCAGGAGTAACCCCTGAGCACTGCCGGGTGTGACCCAAAAACCACAAAAAAAAAATTTAAAATAAGTATTTATTTATTTATTTATTTTGGACCACACCCAGTGATGCTTAGGGGTTACTCCTGGCTATGTGCTCAGAAATCACTCCTAGCTCAGGAGATCATATGGGATGCTGGGGATTGAACCGAGATCTGATCTGTCCTGGGTCAGCCACATGCAAGGCAAATGCCCTAACACTGCGCTATCTCTCTGGCTCCTATTTTTTTTTATTTTTTGACAAACTTTTATAATAGGAAAATTATTTTTTATGTTATTCCCCATAGAGCATTAAGATGATGTTGTTAATATTTAATGTTAGCTTTATCAAGTTCTTTGAAAATCTAGTTGTATTTAATAGAGTCTCTCTTTAAGTAGAAAACCACAATTTAGAAATGAGTCAATTCAATATTAGTGTGCAATTTATTTTTATATGTAAACTCATATTTTAAAGAATTCTTTGCATTATCTTAGCAATTTCTTTTTCATCTGGTATATGGTTTCTGGGGTAGCATTTCCTCTAGTAGCTAATGGAAAAAATACTCTCTTGCCTAGATTTTTTTTTCAGTAGTTTTTGAAAAGTGTTTTCATCCTACTATAAAATAGTCATTTTGATGAAGCAAAATAAAGAAATCAAAATGAACTGTATTTCTCCTATCCAGAAACCGCAAATTTTGTTAAATATTCATTGTACAAAAATAGAATTATTTTTATAATTTTGAGTTTTATTTCCCTTAATGTGTCTATGTGTCCTAAAAGCTTCTTAGGTAGTCTATTGCTAGGTATTAATTTTTTCTTTTGGTTTTGTTCTTTTAGTTACTTCTTTGAATTAGTTTTTTTTTAATTTAGTCTGTGATATTTATTATGTAACTGAACATTTCATTGAATCATTTTTATTAGGTCTAATAGTTTATCTGTAGTTCTATTAGCTTTTCCAGAAAAAAAGTTCACCCTATGCTAATCAAAACACACATTTTTTTTTGTTTGTTTGTTTTTGGGCCACACCCCGCGGTGCTCAGGGGTTACTCCTGGCTGTCTGCTCAGAAATAGCTCCTGGCAGGCACGGGGGACCATATGGGACACCGGGATTCGAACCAACCACCTTTGGTCCTGGATCGGCTGCTTGCCAGGCAAACGCCGCTGTGCTATCTCTTCGGGCCCCAAAAACGCACATTTTATAAAAGAGTAATATGAGTCATTTTGATTAGAATTTTATATAGAATTATGGAGGGAGGAGATAAAGAGCTGGCTGAAAGGGCTGGAGCACAGGCTTTACATGTGAGATGCCAGGATTCAATCCCTTATACTGAATCGTCTCCCTGTACCACAGACATGCTACACAGGTGTGACCCACAAACCAGAATTCTGGATATTGAAAAATCCTGCATGAATTTGTACTTGAATAGTACTTGAACTAATGCTTAAGAAGTCAACAGAGAATTTCATATCTAAAAGGTTAAAATTTAAGAGCTTTATCCAAGATATTTCCTCAGATAATTATTGTTCACACATTGTTTGACCTGAGAGAACCCCTGTCATCTTCTAAAATTTACTCTTAAAGTGATTCTCTCATTTACATATCTATACAGTTAAGCAGTTTAGAATTAACAGACTCCATATGCTGAACAATATCAAGCCTAAATACAATTGACATTTTGTTTCTTAGTGTATTAAAAGAAATTTCCTTTGGAAAAAGAATACAAACTTTGATACTGTAAACTGATATCCTTATTATGTAAATAAACTTTCTGCAATTTTTTCCTCATCACTGGAGTTCTTCTTATTCATCTATTCCATAGAGACTCATTGAGATCTTATTATTTTCAGTTGAGCTTCTTATCAAGCCTATAAACAATAATTGTATATAATTTTTCTTAATTTTCTAGCTATTGCAAAGCTATTATTGAATTTTTATATCAAAATTTTCTCCCTATATTTATAAGAAAATTCTCATAAAAGATACGATTTTAAAATATTTTAGTAGTTAGTAGATATAAAAGGCTTAATGTTTTGATTACACTCAAAGTTTTTAACTGTCATAATGTGAACATGAAATAATTTTTAAAAATAAGTACTCTTAAATTAGTTAACATGAAAAATTTTATTCAAGTAGCTACTACTCACCCAAAAGCAAACATTTATATTATAAAGTAGTGCTTTGAATTTTTCTTTAGAACTTGGAACATTGAGATAATCCAAATACTATTTTGGGGGGTGCACAACTAGTGACATTCAGGGGTTACTCCTGTCTATGCGCTCAGAAATTGCTCCTGGCTTGGGGGACCTTATAGGATGCTGGGGATCGAAAAGGATTACTCCTAGATTAGCGTACATAAGGCCTACTGCTTGCACCACTGCTCTGGCCCCAAATCAGGATACTTTTTTGGGAATAAGGAAATGTTTGTTTTAATGCAATTTTGGAATTATTTTGAGGGGAGCACACCTGACGAGACTTAGGGTTATTCCTGGCTCTATGCCCAGAAATCACTCCTCAGGGGACCATATGGGATGCCGAGGATCAGACCTGGGTCGACTACATGCAAGACAAATTTGCTGTGCTATTGTTCCAGCCTCACAGTTTTGGAATTCTATTGGAATGTTTGGTGGATCAAATATACATATATATTTAATAAAAATAATAAATACATTATATATATATTTTTGTTTTGTTTTGTTTTGTTTGGGTCACACCTGGTAGCGTTCAGGGGTTACTCCTGGCTCTGTGCACAGAAACTCTTCCTGGCTCAGGGGGTTCATATGGAATGCTGCTGAACGTACCTGCATCTATCCTGGATCAGCTGCGTGCAAGGCAAACACCTTACCACTGTGCTACCACTCCAGCCCCAATCAAATATATTTTTAAAGTTTTAAAGGTGGGTTAGAGCAATAGCACAGAAGGTATTTGCACAGTCAACCAGGGTTCAATCTCCAGCATCGCATTTGATTCATGCATTGCCAGGAATAGTTTCTGAATGCAGAGCCAGAAGTGTTGAGCCACACGCACTGCTGAATGTAACCTCAAAACCAAAAAAAAAGAAAAAAAAAAAAAAAAAAGGATTTTCACATGTACTCTATCTTACTTAAATGGATAATGCCCAGAAGTCTCATAAAAAAAAAAATTAACACTTTTTTTTTTTTGGTTTTTCAGGCCACACCCATATGGGACGCCAGCGGTCCTTCCTTGGCTAGCGCTTGCAAGGCAGACACCTTACCTCTAGCACCACCTCACCAGCCCCAACACTTTTTTTTTGGGGGGGGGCACACCCAGCAGCACTCAGGGCTTACTACTGGCAGGCTTGGGGGACCATATGAGATGCCGGGGATAGAACCCAGGTCAGCCATGTGCAAGGCAAATGCCTTCCTTCTGTGCTATTGCTCTAGACCACATTTACTTTAAAATTTCTCCAGCCCCACATTAACACTTTTGAACAAATGAAATACTGTTCATGTTAAATATGATAAACTTCAATTGTATTTCTTTGTTACCAAACTGGAGTTAGCCACCATATTAATTATGAAACAAATCATTTTTTAGGTTTTTTGTGGTATAAATATGAAATTTTGGATCAAATTTCTCCATGATATTGGCTATTTTTTATGGGCTTAAATGACTATTATTGTAAACTTGATAATTTTGAAATTTTTGATAATTTACAATGTTGATAATTTTGATAATTTATAATTTTGATAATTTAATTTAAGTAGGAAACTAAGCATCTGTATCATTCTTTTTATTTATTTTTTGTTTGTTTTTGGTTTGGAGGCCATACTCTAAGGAGCTCAGGTTTTACTCTTGGTTCTGCACTCAGAAATCACTCCTGGTAGGTTCGGGGGACCATATAGGATGCTGGGGATTGAACCTGGGTCTGTCCCATTTCAGCAGCATGCAAGGCAAATGCCCTACTGCTGTGCAATCAGTCTGGCCCCTGTATCATTCTTTTGTATATGATAACACAATTGATGTGGTTGAAGCAATAGTACAGTGGATAGGGTACTTGCTGTGTACTGACAACCCAGATTCTAACCCTGGCATTCCTCATGGACCTCTTGAAGTGATTCTTAAGCATAGAGCCAGGATTAGTCCTGAGCACAGCTGGGTGTCTCCCCCCCCCCAAAATAAAAGAAATGATAAAGAAAAAACTTAATTGAGGATGTAGAGAGTGTGATTTAAGACACTGACCTTGCATACAGTGAAACCTGATTTGATTGTTGGAGTCACATATGTCACCCAAGTACCACTGGAAGTAATCTTGAGTACAGAACCAGGGCTAAGCCCTGAACAAAACCCAATAATGATTGGCCAAAACCCAATAATGATAATGTTAAAAATGATTAACACAATTAATTCAGAGGCTCTCCACATTCTTGAAAGGTGATTTATGATAATAGTTATTATTATTATTATTATTATTATTATTGTCCTAAGAAATGAACTTAAGGCCTCATATATGCAAGGCGTGCACTCTCCCACTGAAGATGAATAAATATGTTTTATAAATAAAATAGGTTAGTCGAAAGATGCTTCCATTTGTTTTTTATATTTGCAACAAAATTAGGTTTCAAGTTCAGTAAGATATATTTCCTTTTTTTGCAACTTGATTTCCAGAATGTATTTGAATGAAAGTCATAATTAAAATCAGAATTATGTAAAATATCTGAGAAACATTTTAGGGACCTTATAACTTTTCTCTAAAAAATTTGACAGTGGTAGACTAATGTAACCAAAAGGGAATCTGCAGAAATTCTCTTGTTTCAAGACCTCTGTTTTCCTATTTACATGCCATGAAAAATGAGTCCTAAATCTAAAGGGGTTAGGGTTCCATTGAGGATAAAGCTAGTTAATTTTTAGTCTGTGCAGGTGTCACCTGGATGGTGATGGCCATCTTTGATAGCTCAGTTATATGCAGGAGAATGAAATAAAAAATAGAGACTAGATACAATGAACCAGAACACATGGACTGACTAGTTATGAAACCACAGCTTAGATTTAATTTTGAGACCTGCTTTATTTATCTGGCATTGAAAAAAAGTGTATTTGATTATTTTTAGATATGAATGTTGAGTGTTTTCTGCACTCTCTATCACCTTGTCATTTCTCTCATTTATTTTATTTATTTTTGTTTGTATGATTTGGGGGGGTGTCACACCCTTTGGCGATCAGGGGTTACTCCTGTCTCTGCACTGAGAAATTGCTCCTAGCAGGCTCGGGGACCATATGGGATGCTGGGAATTAAATCTGGGTCTGTCCTGGATCAGCTGCATGCAAAACAGACACCCTACCATTGTGTTATCACTCAGGTCCTTCTCATTTAGTTTATTTTTTTATATTTTATTTAAACACCTTGATTACATACATGATTGTGTTTGGGTTTCAGTCATGTAAAGAACACCACCCATCACCAGTTCAACGTTCCCATCACCAATGTCCCAAGTCTCCCTTCGCCCCACCCGACCCCCGCCTGTACTCTAGACAGGCTCTCCATTTTCCTCATACATTCTCATTATTAGGACAGTTCAAAATGTAGTTATTTCTCTAACTAAACTCATCACTCTTTGTGGTGAGCTTCCTGAGGTGAGCTGGAACTTCCAGCTCTTTTCTCTTTTTTGTTCGAAAATCATTATTGCAAGAATGTCTTTCATTTTTCTTAAAACCCATAGATGAGTAAGACCATTTTGCGTTTTTCTCTCTCTATGACTTATTTCACTCAGCGTAATAGATTCCGTGTACATCCATGTATAGGAAATTTCATGACTTCATCTCTCCTGACAGCTGCATAATATTCCATTGTGTATATGTACCACAGTTTCTTTAGCCATTCGTCTGTTGAAGGGCATCTTGGTTGTTTCCAGAGTCTTGCTATGGTAAATACTGCTGCAATGAATATAGCTGTAAGGAAGGGGATTTTGTTTATTTTTAAGACTCTCTCCAAAAATGCATTTACATTTTCTATTCTTGGGGCTGGAGAAATAGCATAATGGTAGGACGTTTGCCTTGCAAGTGACCAACCCAGAACCAATGGTGGTTCGAATCTCAGCATCCCATATGGTTCCCCAAGCCTGCCAGGAGCGATTTTTTGAACACAGAGCAAGGAGTAACCCCTGACTACCACTTGGTGTGGCCCCAAACAAAATAAAATAAAATTTTCTATTCTTGGAAGCCTGTACTATTAAATTAGATTAAGACTAAATAGAACGACTATTGTGGGAAGAGCTAGATTTAAACACATTGCTACAGTTATTCAACCCCCATTGAGCATCACAGCCAACTTCAAGCAATATTCCAGGTCACTGCAACAACCATAGCAACAAAAAGGGAAAGGAAGGTGACAGAGGGTCATATTAAGAATTTCTCACATTCTGGAGCTGGAGTGGTAGAACAGTGGTAGGGAGTTTGCCTTGCACGAGGCTGACCCAGGATGAACACGGGTTCGATTCCTGACATCCCAGATGGTCTACGAGCCAGGAACAATTTCTAAGTGCAGAGCCAGGAGTAACCCCTAAGCGCTGCCAGGTGTGGCCCAAAAACTAAAAAAAAAAAAAAGATTTATTTCATACCACTATAATGTGTTTCAGCATGTTTCATTCAACTATAGTTAGAAACACCATTCTTCTATTTGTATTTTGTTTGTATTTGGGTCACACCCACCAGTGTTCAGGGATTACTCCTGACTCTATGCTCAGAAATCACTCCTGGCAGGCTTGGAGGACCATATGGGATGCCGGGATCAAAACCACTGTCCTTCTGCATGCAAGGCAAACGCCTTATTTCCATGCCATCTCTTTGGCCCCTTTCCTGAACTTACCCTTATATTTTTGAAATCTTATATTAATGTGATACATAAAGGCTTAAGAAACCTCAATTACGGGCCCGGAGAGATAGCACAGCGGTGTTTGCCTTGCAAGCAGCCGATCCAGGACCAAAGGTGGTGGTTCGAATCCCGGTGTCCCATGTGGTCCCCTGTGCAGGAGCTATTTCTGAGCAGACAGCCAGGAGTAACCCCTGAGCACCGCCGGGTGTGACCCCCCCCAAAAAAAAAGAAACCTCAATTACTCTATGTGACACAGGCTAATTACTTTTAATTACATAATTATATAAATTATTTGATGTGGGGTGTGTTAGGGTCACACTCATAGGTGTGGAGAATATTTTTGACTTTGTACTGGAATTGCTCTCTGCAATGCTGGGAGAAGGATGCAGTTTTAGAGATTGAGGCAGGGTTTGTTGCATGCAAGACAAATGGTACTATCACTCTGGCTCCCCAAAGTGTTGTTTTAGCAGAATTACACAGGTCATTATGTATATATACACATATGTGTGTGTGTGTGTGTGTGTGTGTGTATAGTGGGTCACACTTGGCAGCACTCAAGGGCTATTCCTGGCTCTACACTCAGAAATAGCTCCTGGCAGGCTTGGGAACCACATGGGATGTCAGGATTTGAACCACCAACATTCTGCATGCAAGGCAAACGCCCTACCTTCATGCTATCTCTCTAGCCCCAGGTCATTATATTTTATGCTACTACTTAAAATACCCTCCATATTTTACCTTTTTAAATAACATCATATTCAACAAGGGTATTTTATTTAGATGAAGCATATCTAAGCATTTTATATTATTTTATTTATTTTTGTTTTTTGGGGGGTGGGTTGTTTGTTTTGGGGCCACACATGGCAGTGCTCAAGGGTTACTCCTGGCTCTAGGCTCAGAAGTTGCTCCAGCTTGGCAGACCATTTGGGATGCTGAAAATCGAACCCAGTTTTGTTCTGGGTCTGCTGCATGCAAGGCAAATGCCCTACTACTGTGCTATCACTCTGGACCTAAGATTTGTGTTTTGTTATGGTTTTTCATGGGGGGGCAGATTGTGCAATGCTTGGGGATTACTCCTGGAATTACTCTTTGCAGTGCTCAGGGGACAATATAGGATGCCAGGGATTGAACCTGGGTTGGCTGCATGTAAGGCAAGTGCCTGACCCATGGTGCTATTGCTCCACTTAATCTTATTAGATATCAATAATACTTTAAAGCTTTAAAATTATTTATTTCTTCAAGTTGATATTTAACATATTTAAATAAAATAATTGTTTGAAAATTATCTTTGTATATTGATATAATTTTTAAAAACACTCAGTATACTAACTTATTGTGCTCTTTTATAAATAATTTTATATAAGAAGTGTTTGATATTTTATTTTGATAGTTTTAAATATATTATGAGTATGTAATATCTTACTTGTTTTGTTTAAATATATTTAAAATTAATACTTGAAGTTGACATGCTGACTGAACTAATTTTGATTTCTAACAACTTACTTTCTGTCATTTTTTTCTTTATAAAAAACAGATAAAGGCCTTTTTCATAAAAAGAATGGAATCAGAAGCATCAAACATAAGCCAGTAGACTATCAACAATTGCTTGCATTAAAAGCAGCAAAATTAACTTCTCTCTCCACAGAGATAAAGGTTAGAAGTTGTATGTGTTTTTTGTGCTATAGTTTTGAAAAATTAAATTTATAAAAATATAATGATTTTTATATTATGTTAATGTGAAAATAACTATAGTTTTTAGAATCTTTCCAGTATTAATAATGAGTAACAGCTAGCATATTAAAATGTTCTTAACTACTCAGTTCTATAATGTGTTCTCTTCTCATTTAATTCTACAAACTTTAATGGTATAAGTTAACTTACTTTTAGAAAGAGCTATTTCATTGTCTTTCAACAATTTTCAAATTAACTTGAAAATAAAAATTTTAGTGCCAGTCATAGATCAATATCTGATTATGACCTCCTTCTGCAGTACCATACAAATATGCCCTATGTGCCTCTCATCTTTAGAAAATTTCTATTTTCTTTAGCAATATGCCCCTTAGCCAAGAAAAGGTGAACCTGGACTAGATATGAAAATGGTTTATGTGCCAGTAATTCACACTATATTTTTAGGTTTTTATGTTGTTTAAGATTATTGACTGTTTTTTTCAGATGCTAGTGAAAGACTTCATTATATATAGTTTTGTTATGTTAAATCTCATTTCTTATTTTTACTGGTAATATCTTTTTAAAAGGCCTTTCAACAAAACCCATTTATTACTATATTCTATATAAATTAACATATATCCAAGATCTATATCCCTTGAAATTTATGATACATTAAAAATAGGATATTATTTGATCCAGATCTAACTTTAAAATGGCAGTATTAGGAGAGTCAAAAATTTTTACAGAAAATTATTTATATAACTATCATCTTAATAAAACTACCATCTCATTCCTGAGTTTTATTCTCCCCCATTATATGTATAACCACACATTTAGATGTACATATACTCATGTAACGAAGCATATCCATCCATATTTTTCTTTCATGCTAAGCAATGAAATATATATACATTTTCTTTCCTTTTCTTTCTTTCTTTTTTTTGGGGGGGGGTCACACCTGGCAGCGCTCAGGAGTCGCTCCTGGCTCCATGCTCAGAAATCGCTCCTGGCAGGCACGGGACACCATATGAGTGCCGGGATTCGAACCACCGTCCTTCTGCATGAAAGGCAAATGCCTTACCTCCATGCTATCTCTCCTACCTCGAAATATATATACGTTTTCTTCTAAACTTTTACCTTTTACTTTTTATTACAATTATTATTTAAAATTAAATTAAAATTTTTTCTTTTTCTTTCTTTCTTTTTTTTTTTTGTTTTTGTTTTTGGACCACACCCGGTGATGCTCAGGGATTACTCCTGGCTATCTGCTCAGAAATAGCTCCTGGCAGGCAGGGGGAACCATATGGGACACCAGGATTCAAACCAAGCATCTTAGGTCCTGGATCAGCTGATTGCAAGGCAAACACCATTGAGCTATCTCTCCAGCCCCCTAAATTAAAATTCTTAATTTAGAAAACAAATATTTTTATATTTAATGATTCACCTTAAAGAATGAAACAGAGCCCAAAGAGTAGACAATGAGAGAAGAGGCAGAAATGGGAACAAGTTTTTGTTAAGTAAGCCTGAAAATAGAATTTTGTTTTAGTATAAATTTCAATTAAAACATATGCCTGTTATAAAGTAAGAGGATTTGATTCTGATTAGATAAGTAGAAAAGATTTTTCTAAGAAAATGATATTGGAATGAGAATCTCAAGGTCAATGAGAAAAAAACTAAGCAAAACAGGAATAATGGGTACTCTAAGAAAAATATATGTCTATAATTTATAATTGAAGTTTGAATATTAGTCCTATTTTGTGATATAACAAAATTTACATATACATATGCTTTTTATTATTTATTGCCCTCCATTTTCACAGAATAAATTTACATAATTGAAAACTCTAGGATAAAAAGTAAAGATTTTTTTTGTTTTTTTTTTTTGACATATAGTAATAATGTTTCACAAAGTATTATTTCAATAAAGATAAGAATGGGGTGGTGGCGCTAAAGGTAAGGTGCCTGCCTTGCCTGCGCTAGCCTTGGACAGACTGCGGTTCGATCCCCCGGTGTCCCATATGGTCCCCCAAGCCAGGAGCAACTTCTGAGCACATAGCCAGAAGTAACCCCTGAGCGTTACCGGGTGTGGCCCCCCCCAAAAAAGAATGTTTTTTACTCAACTTTCACCATAGGAGTGTGTATTTATATAATCATATAATACTACTATTTTATTTTTTCTTTTCTTCAATTTTTGGGGTCACACCCAGTGATGCTCAAATGTTACTTCTGGCTTTGCTCTCAGGAATTATTCCTGGGGACTATATAGGATGCTAGGGGTCAAACCCAGGTTGGCCATGTGCAAGACAAGTATACATATCCTTTGTACTATCTTTCTTACACCTCTAATACTGTGTCTTATCTTTCTCTTTCTTTCTCCTATATCTGTCCATCATCCATCCATCCATCCATCCATCCATCCATCCATCCATCCATCCATCCATACATACATACATACATTCAGTTATCTAAAAAGGCATTTGGCTGAACTTGAATGTTTGTGTATTAAAAGTTAATATTTGGTCAAAATAAATTTCTCTTTGATTAAGAAATCACCGTCAAATTATAAATACATTTAAATGTATAATTGTGGTTTAAAAATTTGGAATTAAGTACAAGGCTAAAAATTTTTAGCACTATCAATTTGCTAGAGTGAATCTTTAGTTATTGTATTATACTTTTTTTTTATTTTTGGGTCACACCAGCAGTGCTCAGGGGTCATTCCTGGCTCTACACTCAGAAATTGCCTCTGGCAGGCACGCGGGACCATATGGGATGCCAGGATTTGAACCATGGTCCTTCTGCATGCAAGGCAAACGTCTTACCTCCATGCTATCTCTCCGCTCCACTGTATTATACTTGAGGTTAAATATGATTACTCTTTTAACTGACGTTTTAAGCAACACTACTAATTTTTGTTTCATTCACAGCATAATATAATTCAGAGAACCACTTTTTTTAAAAAAAATATACATTTTTAGAAATAACATTGTATCTATAATTAATCATTTGAAACATTAAAATTTCCCTTTCTTCAACTGTTGAACATGGATCATAATCATTACTATCATTCAGTGAACATTTTGCTTACATTTTTAGTCGCCATAGATCCATAATAATGATGAATTATTCATTTGAAGCATATTTTTTACTATCTGTTGTTTTTAATTTCACATAGTGAAGATAAAATATGTTCCAGGTATCTCATCATTTTCTTACGATTTCTATTTTCAATAGATTTAATTTTTATTACATTTGGATTAGAAAGATACATTGAAAGAGAATATTGTTGTACATGATTTATTTTATTTGGGTGGCCAACACCCAGGGATTATTCCAGGCTCTGGACTCAAGGGTCACCCCTTGCAGGCTCAGGGAAACAAATGGGATGCTGACAATTGAACCCAGCTACAGCTAAGGCAAGCACCTTACCCACTGTACTCTTTCTGGCCCCAAGTATGTGACTCTTTAATGAAATTAAAAATTTTTTAATTTAAATATGACAAACTGACATTTTGCTTAAAAATATATTTTTTTGTAAGATGTGTACAAGTCAGGGCTGGAGAGATAGCATGGAGGACATTGGTTTGAATCCCAGCATCCCATATGATCCCTTGAGCCTGCCTGCTAGGAGTGATTTCTGAGCATAGAGCAGAGAAATCACACCCTGAGTGCTGCCTGGTGTGACCCAAAACCAAACCAAACCAAAACAAAACAAAACAAAAAAAGATGTGTACAAGTCCCAAATGTGTGTGTTTTCATGAAAGAGTAAGAATTAATGGAGCCAGAGAGAAAGCACCAGTGGTAGAGCATTTGCCTTGCATGCAGTCAACCCAGGAGGAACCTGGCTTGATTCCTACCATCCCATTTGATCCCCCAGTCTGGTAGGCATGATTTCGAATGCAGAGCCAGGAGTGATCCCTGAGCACTGCCAGGTGTGGCCCCCAAACCAATTAATAAATAAGTAAGTAAAGTTTTTTTAAATGAGTAAAGATTAAAAGGATTTTAATAGCTAGAAATAAATACAAATTCCAAAATTTCGCTTAGTATTACAAATGCTAATATGTTCAACTATAATCATTATAATTATATATATATTGTTATTTATTATAGTATTCAATTTTTTTCTTTTTGATTTTTGGGCCATACCTGATGACACTCAGAAGTTACTCCTGGCTCCGCACTCAGAAGTTACTCCTGGCAGGTTCAAGTGACCACATGGGGATATCAGTATCAAACCAGCTGTGTGCAAGGCAAACACAGTACCTATTATACTGTAGTATTCAAATTTTATCAAATGTGTTAGACTTTTTTTTTCTGTTGTTGTTGTTGTTGTTTTTGGGGAGGTCACACCTGGCAGCGCTCAGGGGTTACTCCTGGCTCTATGCTCAGAAATCGCTCCTGGCAGGCTCAGGGGACCATATGGGATGCTGGGATTCAAAGCCCGGACCTTCTGCATGCAAGGCAAATGCCTTACCTCTATGTTATCTCTCCGGCCCCAAATGTGTTAGACTTAAGAAGGTCTTTGTCTTCCTAGTGTTACATAAAGAACACATTCCTTTTTTTTTTTTTTTTTTTGGTTTTTCGGGCCACACCCATTTGATGCTCTTGGCTAAGTGCTTAGAAATTGCCCCTGGCTTGGGGGGACCATTGGGACGCTGGGGGATCGAACCGAGGTCCTTCCTTGGCTAGCGCTTGCAAGGCAGGCATCTTATCTCTAGCACCACCTCACTGGCCCGGAACACATTCCTTTTTAATATTTATATTATCAGTCCATATTTCTATTTTACATATTAAATTGCTTAATTTTGTATTCAAATTAGTAGACTTAATAATCATTGTACGTTTTTATGTTTTTGGCAATGTAAATATTAATATAGTTATACCAAATGATAGAACATTAACTTTGTTTGCTTTGCACTTAAAGCTAGAAAAAAAGGGCCCAGAGAGACAGCACAGCGGTGTTTGCCTTGCAAGCAGTCGATCCAGGACCAAAGGTGGTTGGTTCGAATCCCCCGTGCCTGCCAGGAGCTATTTCTGAGCAGACAGCCACGAGTAACCCCTGAGCAACGCCGGGTGTGGCCCAAAAACAAAACAAAACAAAACAAAACAAAAAGCTAGAAAAAAACCTTTAAATACCATTGAACTAAAAATACAATATTTAATATTTGAAAAGAATCTAACAATATTTATTACAATAAAGTCACAGTGTTAAAGATATAGTATGTTTATCTAGCCACACCCGTTTGATGCTCAGGGGTCACTCCTGGCTAAGCACTCAGAAATTGCCCCTGGCTTGGGGGAACCATATAGGACGACGGGGGATGGAACCGCGATGCTTCCTTGGCTAGCGCTTGCAAGGCAGACATCTTACCTCTAACGCCACCTCGCCGGCCCCAGTTGCTTACATTCTTAGTAACTTACCCCAGTTCAATCCCTGGCATTACTTATGGTATCCCCTTGATACTGCCATGTGTCATGTGTGAATACCAACCCTGCCCAAACCAAAAACAATAAAATCAGAAGATGCAGCATTGGCCATGTTATACTTATTATGATTCTTTTTGAGATGTCAGATAAAATAGAAAGAGAAAATTGAAGGATCTTTTTCAAACTATGTTAACTTTGAAGTCAAATATAAATTTGGATCGAAAACATAAATTTTTGTTGTTGTTTTTGGGCCACACCCAGTGATGCTCAGGGGCTATTCCTTGGAGGCTATGTGCTCACAAATCACTCCTGGCTTGGGGTACTATATGGAATGACAGAAAATTGAACCGCGGTTCGTCCTAGGCTAGCTTGATGCCTTACCGCTTGCACCACACTTCTCCTGCCCTAAAAACATAAATTTTTGCATTTGGACTTTTTCAGCAGTTCTTGGGGGTTACCAGGCTTATATCTAGCAATGTTCAGAGTACCATGCTGAACTGGAAATCTAACTGGCATCCTTGTGTGCAAAGCTTGTGTGCCAACATTGTGAGAAATTTTTTTGGCCTTGTAAATATTTTTACTTGAAATTTTTTCTGCCCAGAATGACATATTTCTTCTTGTATAAATCAAATATTAATTTAATAATTCTTTTTAAATGTTAGAGAAATGTTAGATTAACCTCAATATAATAATATGTAGCTTCAGTGACTAGCTCTTGGCCATTGTTTCCTTTCCACTCTCACCTCAATTTTCACCAGTGCTGAACTATTTTGAAGCAAACCTCAGACACCATAATATTTGTTTTAAGTATTTTAACATGCAAGACTGATTCCATTAAAATGTTAGTCTTAATATTTTCAAATAGTGTTAAGCTTTCATAATTGTCTTTCTTTGTTTTAACATTTACTCAAATAAGTATCTAATATGTCCCATATGTTGCTATTGAATTAAAAAAATATTGCCATTGTCTTCTATACTAACAATTTTTAAAGAAACTATATTGTTTGACATTTATAGGTTTCTACAGTTTGGATTTTATTGAATTCAGTCTTGTGATATCATTAGACTTTCTTTGTGTTTCTTGTATTTCTAATTGGTAGTTATATCTGTAGATTATTAGATTTTGGCTTTGATATATTTAGAGAAGAGCACTTGATACAATTGATATAATTTTTATGTTTAAGTTATTTTCTTTATTTCTCTCTCTCTTCCTTCCTTCCTCTCTTCCTTCCTCTCTTCCTTCCTTCCTTCCTTCCTTCCTTCCTTCCTTCCTTCCTTCCTTCCTTCCTTCCTTCCTTCTTCCTTCCTTCTTCCTTCCTTCCTTCCTTCCTTCCTTCCTTCCTTCCTTCCTTCCTTCCTTCCTTCCTTCCTTCCTTCCTTCCTTCTTTCTTTCTTTCTTTCTTTCTTTCTTTCTTTCTTTCTTTCTTTCTTTCTTTCTTTCTTTCTTTCTTTCTTTCTTCTTTCTTTCTTTCTTCTTTCTTTCTTCCTTCCTTCTTTCTTTCTTTCTTTCTTTCTTTCTTTCTTTCTTTCTTTCTTTCTTTCTTTCTTTCTTTCTTTCTTTCTTTCTTTCTTTCTTTCTTTCTTTCTTTCTTTCTTTCTTTCTTTTTCTTTTACCCCATTCTATTGCTTTTCTTTCCTTCAAACAAAACCACATAACTCGAATTATCTAGCTCTGCCTCTCAATTAGAGGGAGAAACAAGGGAGTGTACCAGGACCAAACAGATATATGATCACTAATCATAAGCTAGACAAAGAGGGGACCACCTACTCTAGCAGCCCGGGGGGTGATGGTGGGTGATATGGGTTGCAGAAAGGGAACAGGAATGGGGGGAGGACAAATTTGGTGATGGGCATTCCCCTGATTCAAGGTTAATATGTATCTAAAATACTACTGTGAAAGATATGTAAGCCAATATGATCAAAATAAAAATAAAAAAAAATAAAAAACAAATAAACACTAAGAGGCTTTTTTTTTTTTTGGGAGGATGGGGGTCACACCTGGCAGAACTCAGAAGTTACTCCTAGCTCTGTGCTCAGAAATATCTCCTGGCATGTTTGGGGACAATATGGGATGCCAGGATTTGAACTGGGGCCCATCATGTGTTGGCCACATGCAAGGCAAGAGCCTTACCACTGTGCTATCACTCTGGCCCCATTAAGAGGTATTATTATAGAGGTATTAAACATACGAAGCAAATATAGGCATTCCCATTAAGTCTTTTGAGATATTCTTGTGGGAGGTGAAACCCCACACCATGGTCTTGTTGAGTTTGAGAAATGATTTGCAGCAGTAAGGGATCAGGTAGTGTCCTTGAGCTGGGGTCATTCTGGAGCTGAATCTGGTAGCATGCAACACTCCACAATTAGAGGCGTGTGTGAAGATGGGCCACATAGCTTGAGTCAGCAAACGTGTTGGTTGTAGTTTCTTTCCAGGGCACGAGATATGGTGTCCTTTCGCTTTGGGAGCTGGGTGGTGGCTTTTTGGGTGGAGGATGCTCTCAGTACCTAATGAGTTAAGAACTGAGGGTAAAGAGGGTAAAAGAAGGAGGAATAAAGATTAGAATTGGGAGATGAGAGGATTGAAGGATTTCTAAGGGGGGGGATAATATATAAGATGGCTGTATACACATAGGCATAGATTGTTTACAATTTAGGTTTGGCAATCAGAGAGGAGTCCAATGTATAAAAACGCATGCCCACATATAGACAGATATTAGAGTTCTATTTTTTGTTTTTGTCTTGGTCAAAACTGGCAGCGCTCAGGGACCACTCCTGGCAGAAATCACTTCTGGCAGGCTCGGGGGACTATATGGGATGGCAGGATTTGAACTACTGTCCTTCTGCATGCAAGACAAACACCCTACCTCCATGCTATCTCTCTGGCCCTGTAAAGTTCTATTCTTAATTGTTGTTGAAAGCCTGACCCTCAGGATGGGTCTGAGCTCTTAAGAAATACTCTGTAGAACATGTCCGTGTCCCCTTCATCAAGTGCTTGTCAGTGTCACGGTGGCACCTCCTAAGCAGGATGCAATTCCCTGTGCTAAGTGAGCACTCCTAGTTCAGCAGATTGGTGTGCCTTACTTTCTGCAGTTTCAAAGTTCCCTCAAATAAATGTTTTGGTGGTAATTTGGAAAAAAAAGAAATACTTGAATTAAGAAAAGATAAATAATTAGCTGAGATATAGATTAGGAGAGAAAGAAAGGGAAAACAGAAGATAAGAGAAAAGAGAAAAGAAAGATAAGCAAATACAGTAAAAATAAGTTAAAATATATAAATACATTGAGCTGGTGCATCGGAGTTGAAAGCTTTTCCAATTTTTAGGCACTTCATCAATGACAGGGTGGACTTTGCAAAGTGAAGGTTTCAGGGTAGACAGTGGTCGGAGCATTTAGGATAAGGATAGTTTTCACATCTAGAATATACCCTATGAAGTATTGTCCACCGCATCTTATGTATCGAGGTTCCTTTACTAAAGAGAAATGGTCAGTGTGGGATTTATTTAACATAGATTAAATGTATAATAAAGAAGAAAGGAGTGAGGGAAAGAAGTAGGAAAAAAAGAGAAAGCAAAAAGGAAATGGTAATTTGCAAAACCATATTTGATGAGTAAGACCTATAACATAAGTCTATGGTGTGCAATTGACTGTTTCAGTGATCTGAATGAAAACATGCTTTAGGTCCTAGTAGAAGACATAAACAAAAGGAAATAGTAAAATTGTAGTATTTTATCAAGACATTGTTATAATGAGCACTGTAGATGGTATCTAGTATGATTGAGCCCTGAGGCATAAAATTAAGGTGTCCACCCTTTGTTTCCAAGAACCACTGTGATTTTTGTCTTTCTTGTTTTTGATGTGGTGCATGATGTTGACTGATTTGCATATGTTAAACCATCCTTGCATCCCTGGGATGAAACCCACTTGGTCATGGTGTGTAATCTTTTTGATTTATTGTTGGATTCGGTTTGCTAAGATTTTGTTGAGGATTTTTAAATTAATATCTTTATTTAAACACCTTGATTACAAATATGATTGTAGTTGGGTTTCAGTCATGTAAAGAACACCCCCTCTTCCTTCACCATGCAACATTCCCACCACCAATAACCCAGACCTCCCTCCTCCCCACCCCACCCCACCTGTACTCTAGACAGGCTTTCTACTTCCCTCATTCATTCACATGGTTATGATAGTTCTTAGTTTAGTTATTTCTCTAACTGTACTCACAACTCTGTGGTGAGCTTCATGTTGTGAGCTGGACCTTTCAGCCCTCTTCTTTGTCTCTGAGAATTACTGCAAAAATGTCTTTATTTTTCTTAAAACCCATAAAAGAGTGAGACTATTCTATGTCTATCTCTCTCCCTCTGACTTATTTCACTCAGCATAATAGATTCCATGTACATCCATGTATAGGAAAATTTCATGACTTCATCTCTCCTGATGGCTGCATAATTTTGGAATGTTTGCTAGAATTCACCTGTAAAACCATCTGGACCTGGACTTTTGTTCTTGGGGGTTTTCTTTATTACTATTTTAATTTCTTTAGATATGATTGTACGGTTTAGGCTTTCTATGTCCTCCTTATTAGGTATCAGAAGATGATAGGTTTCCAGAAATCTGTTGGTTTCTCCTGGGTTCTCTAACTTAACTGAGTACACTTTTTCATAATAAGCCCTCATGATTTCTTGGGGTTCTGTTGAGATCTCTCCCTTTTTGTTTGTTTGTGATCCTATTTATTTGGGCATTTTTTTAAATTGTTGGTGAGTCTTGCTAGTGGTTTGTCTATCTTATTTATTCTTTCAAAAAACCAACTTCCGGTCTCATTGATTTTTGTATTGTTTTCTTTGTTTCTATGTTGTTTATTTCTTCTCTGTTTTTTATTATTTTTTTCTTCTGGCTGTGCTTGGGTTTCCTTGCTACTGTTTTTCCAGATCCTTAAGGTATTCCTCTAAACTGCTGATTTTGTCATTTTCCTCTTTCCTGATGTAGGCCTGTATTGCTATGATTTTCCCCCTAATTACTGCTTTTGCTCTGTCCCACAGACTTTGACAATTTGTCTCTTCATTATCATTCATCTCATGTAATCTTTTTATTTCTTCCCTGATTTCTTCTTTGATCCAACTGTTATTGAGCAGCATTCTGTTTAATCTGCAGGTATTGGATTTTCTCCACAGCTTCTTTTTACAGTCAATCTTGATCTCTGTTGCATAATGATATGATAGGGTGCTTCTAATAATTCTTATATTTGTGACTTTGTGAGGAAGGGATTTTTGAATTGTATTTTTGTGTTTCTAGGGTATATCCCTAGGAGTGGTATAGATGGATCATATGGAAGCTCAATTTCCAGGTTTTGGAGGAATATCCATATTGCTTTCCACAAAGGTAGAACTAGACAGCGTTTTCACCAGCAGTGAATAAGAGTTCCCTTCTCTCCACATCCCTGTCAGCACTGCTTGCTCTCATTCTTTGTAATATATGCCAATCTCTGTGGTGTAAGATGGTACCTCATAGTTGTTTTTATTTGCATCTTCCTGATGATTAATCATGTGGAGCATTTTTTCATGTGCTTTATGGCCATTTGTATTTCTTCTTTGACAAAGTGTCTGTTCATTTCTTCTCCCCATTTTTTTGATGGGATTAGATGTTTTCTTCTTGTAAAGTTCCATCAGTACCTTGCATATTTTGGATATTAGCCCCTTATCTGATGGGTATTGGGTGACTAGTTTCTCCCACTCAGTGGGTGGCTCTTGTATCCTGGGCATTAATTCCTTTGAGGTGCAGAAGCTTCTCAGCTTAATATATTCCCATCTGTTGATCTCTGCTTCCACTTGTTTGGAGAGTGCTGTTTTCTTCTTAAAGATGTCTTTAGACTCAATGTCATGGAGTGTTTTACCTATGTGCTGTTTTATATACCGTATGGTTTCAGGTTTGATATCAAGGTATTTAATCCATTTAGATTTGACCTTTGTGCATAGTGCTAGCGGGGGTCTGAGTTCGCTTTTTTGCAAGTGGCTAACCAGTTGTGCCAATACCACTTGTTGAAGAGGATTTCATTGCTCCATTTAGGATTTATTGCTTCTTTATCAAAAACTAAGTGATTTGTGGGAATGCCATCTCGTCCAGCCTTTATGAAAAGCAATATGAAGATTCCTTCAAAACCTGGAAATTGAGCTCCCATATGATCCAGCTATACCATTCCTAGAGATATACCCTAGGAACAAAAAAATACAATGCAAAAATACCTTCCTCACACCTATATTCATTGCCGCACTATTTACAATAGCCAGATTCTGGAAACAACCAAGATGCCCTTCAACAGATGAATGGCTAAAGAAACTGTGGTACATATACACAATGCAATATTATGCAGCTATCGAGGTGAAATAAAACTAGGTGATTGTATGTCAGGGGAACATCAAGCATATTCCACTGATCTGAGGTTCTGTCTTCATTCCAATATGATGTTGTTTTGATAACTATTTCTTTGTAATACAGTTTAAAAGTGGGAAAAGTAATGCCTCCCATATTTCTTTTCCCAAAGACTGCTTTAGCTATTCGAGAGTGTTTATTGTTACAAATGAATTTCAAAAGTGTTTGATCCACTTCTTTGAAGAACTCATGGGTATCTTTAGATGGATCACATTAAATTTGTATAATGCTTTGGGGACTATTGTCATTTTAATGATGTTAATTTTGCTAATTCATGAGCAGGGTATGTGTTTTTATTTACGCGTGTCCTCTCTTATTTCTTGGAGCAGGGTTTTATAGTTTTCTTTGCATAGGTCCTTCATGTCTTTAGTCAAGTTGACTCCAAGATATTTGAGTTTGTGTGGCACTATCGTATAATTTTAGGTGTGTTTCTTGCAGGTGGCAGATATCCTTTTTTTGTTTTCTGATCCAACCCTCTACTATGTGTCTTTTTTGTTTGTTTGTTTTTGGGCCACATCCGGTGGTGCTCAGGCGCTACTCCTGACTGTCTGCTCAGAAATAGCTCCTGGCAGGCACGGGGGACCATATGGGACACCGGGATTTGAATCAACCACCTTTGGTCCTGGATTGGCTGCTTGCAATGCAAACACCGCTGTGCTATCTCTCCAGGCCCTACTATGTGTCTTTTAATGAGGGAGTTTAGTCTATTAACATTTAAGGAGATTATTGACAGAGGCTGTTATGCAATACAATACAATAGTATCCTGTAAGGTGATTGTTGTTACAATTGGGTGTTTGAATTGTGTAATTTATCTTTGAGTAGTTAATTTAGAGTCAGTTTGGTTAGTGCAAATAGTGTGAGTTCTTTTTTATCTGAGAATGTTTAAAGTCCTTCTTCCCATATGAATGAAAGTTTTGCTGGGTAGTAGACTCTAGATTGGAAGTTTCTTTCATTCAGTAGTTTAAATAGGGTCATTCCACAGGTTCTTGTTTGAATTGTTTCAAATGGGAGATCTGATTTGATTCTTATATTCCTTCTTTTGTACTTGAGGTTTATTTTCTCCCTTATTGTTTTAAGGAACTCATCTCTCTCTCTCTCTCTCTCTCTTTTTCTTTTTGACATTTGGATTACTATATATCTTGGTGTTGGTTTGTTAGGGTCTCTTTTAACCTCTTGGATTTGTACTGGTTTCCAGAGGGTGGGAAATTTTTCTGCTATTATTTCCCTCACTACTTGTTCTTCCCCTTCCCCCATTTTTCCCCTTCTTGTATTTCTACAATTTATAGATTATTTCTTTTGTCTTTGTTCCTTAAGAACCTAACATTTCTTCCAATGCTTTACCTCTTATCTCTTATTTCCTTATTGACTTCTTTGTCATTTTTGGTTTCTAGTTTTTCTTCAAGTTTCTCTATGCAGTTCTTCAACTGTGTAGTTCTGTTATTATAGCTTGCTAAGATGTTTTTTATTTCCCTTAATTCCATTTGTACAGATTCTTTTATCTTTTGTAAAAGTTTTTCTTTGAGTTGGTTGAATTATTCATCTATGGATTTTTTAATTTCACAGGCTAGTGATTCCTTGATTTTTATTGCTATGACATTCATTGCCACTTTTAGGTTTTCATCTATTGGGCTCATGCATTTTGGTGGACTTGGGAACTTGCTAGGATTTCTCTCTATAACCATGGTACTAGTGCTTTCCTTAGTTTACCCATATTTCCATGTATTTGATGGCTTATTATGTTGAAATTTCGAGTTGTTTAATAAAATGGTCTGCTGAACTTACTGTGTTAGAAGTGATTAGAGGTATATTCGATTTTAAATTTATTTTTTCTAATTGAGTGAGCTTTCAAAATATGGCAGAGATATTACAAGTTACTTCATTGTTTTGCTGTTGTGTATTATGGGCTGTGGATTATCTGAGGGAAATAAATGTTAGGCCTGGTTCACCTAGACCTGTGTGATATATAGACTCTGATATGGAGAGTCAGTGGGGGGGGGGAGGGTGGAAGACTGGGGTGGGAGTGGGAAGAAATGGCAGCTACTCAGTCGGGTTTTGACTATGCCCTCGTATCCACTCTCCTTTGTTACAAGGGGGAGGGTAGAGGACTGGGGTGGGAGTGGAAAGAAATGGCAGCTACTGAGTGGGGTTTTGTCTATGCCCTCGAATCCACTCTCCTTTGTTACAAGGTTCTGGGTTCTTTCTTTGTGCCGTAATCCTTAAGTGCATGTAATGGTGGTGACCACACTGAGGTTTGGCCCGGCCCTTGGTTCTTCTCCCTCCTCTGTCACCTGTCGCATGGCACCAGGTTCCTTTTCTGGAGTGCGGCCCTAAGCCCTGTCATTTATTTCTTAAATCCTTTTTTGGGGGATGCTTTTTTATCATTTTGCATTCCAACTAGGATGTTGGAAGAATAAGTTCCCTGATAGCTTTCTGGAGAATTTTGTTTAACATTTGAGGTTTTTTTTTATTTAAACACCTTGATTACATACATAATTGTGTTTGGGTTTCAGTCATGTAAAGAACACCACCCATCACCAGTGCAACATTCCCATCACCAATGTCCCAAATCTCCCTCCTCCCCACCCGACCCCCCCCCTTTACTCTAAACAGGCTCTCCATTTCCCTCATACATTCTCATTTTTAGGACAGTTCAAAATGTAGTTATTTCTCTAACTAAACTCATCAAACATTTGAGGTTTGACAACTAGATAAGACATTGCTTTAGGTAAAGCAAAAATTTTATTGTTAATAATTCTTTATTGAACTATAACATAATGCTGTTTACATCTCAATTAATTTTCACAAATACATACACAAATATAGTCAAGATTTATTTACTTGTTATTTTCTAAGATCAGACAAAATTGGGCATATTCAGGGTGGTATTCCTGTAGAGTATAGTTATATTCATCTAATAATAGACCATCTAGTTGAAAAGATGTTAATGATATTTCAAAGTAATATTTAGATAGTACTTTATTATCATAGAAATTTCCTAGGAAAAGTATAGTTTCTCATTTTTGAATAGATTTATTTGTTATTTTAATTAATTAGTATTCCACTAAATTGTCTTCCATCTTAAATATTGATTTTATATGAGTTATTGACCAACAAAATTAATTGAATCCCCAAAGTCTTTTTATTACTAAAGATGAAAGTTTATTGTTTCTGTTTGTTTGTTTTGTGCCATGCCCAGCACTGCTCAGGGACTACTCCTTACTTGTGCTCACAGATCACTCCATAAGGGATGCTGAAGGTTGAAGCTAGGTTGGCTGTGTGTAAGGCAAATGCCCTACTTGTGTACTATGGCATGGTTCCAGGCCAAATACAATTTTAAATATTTTGTTCTTCCAAAACCTTTTCTTTACTTTTGGCCTGAGGATAGAGGTGAAATGAATGTGTGGATGTTCTGCAAATTTCTGTATCTGGGGCTGGAGCAATAGCACAGCAGTAGGGCTTTTGCCTTGCATGTGGCTTTCAAGGATGGACCTGGTTTCGATCCCTGACATCCCATACAGTCTCCTGAACCAGGACCGATTTCTGAGCACATATCCAGGAGTAACCCCTGAGCATCACCCGGTGTGTCCCAAAAACAACCAAAAAACAAAAAAAAGAATTTTTTGGTACGTGTCTTATAAAAAAGGTAGCATTATTTTTATGTGTATTGGCTACTTAATTGGTCTTTTTCTCAAGTCCACAGGAAGCAGTATTAATTTTTAAGCTATAAAAGTATTTTTCATCTTTCACCAAAGTGTGGTTATTTTTTTGTATAGTATTGAGAAAATATGTCAAAGAAATTTGATCTAAAATGTTGTATCTACTATAAAACTTTTAGAGACTTAGAAACTATAGATAACAAATAAATGGAAAAATTTAAAGAGTTTGTAAAACAAACACTAATGTGTCAGATTTTAGAAGTAATTACTGCTTTTATTTTTTTGGCAGCTGAATTAGATTGCTATGTGTTTTTCTGCAGTATCTAATTCTTGTTTAAATATACCCCCTCCAGTTTCATAATTTTAGCACTCTTCAGACTGCCCAAGGAAAAGATTTGACTTTGAGTTCATACTTTTAAAATAGTATTTGGGTTAATTTTTTTATATTACAAATTTTGAATCAGTAACCAGAATAGCAAAAAGATAAACTCAAGGTTAAAGTAATCAGTGAATGACAGCTAGAAATAGCATGCATTATAAAGAATCTTTTCAGAATGTCTTCTGAAGATTTGATATCTCATATAAATCTATTATAACTTGAAGGGTACTAAGTATTCTAGTAACAGAAAAATATAACATATGCATAATTTTATAGCATTTCTGATTAGAAAATAGCATTATGTAGATGCTTAAAAGTATTTATATGAAATACATAATTTCAGGGTACTGTTGATTCTAAGTATGAAACATCTATTACTTAAGGAGTTAAAGTAGAAGGTTCTTTAATGCAGAAAATGAATATAAATGATTATACAAATGATAACAATGATAGCAATGGACTGTGAAGCAATGCCAGGATTAACAATAGCTGCAAGAAACAGACTTCTTTAAAAATCTCTGGTTAAAAAATATTGTGAGAAATTTTAAATTTACTTGAAAATTTGGGTTTTAATAGTAAATGATGTAAAAACAACTTCAGGCATGGCCACCCCTGGTTTGTAAAACTTATTAATGGCAAGTATTTATTTTACTTACTTCATTTTAGAAAACATATAGTTGGGATAGAGAGATAGCTCAATGAATTGTAGAACATGCAGAAGGCCATTGTTCAATCCCTGACACCACATCGTACATAGAGCAAAAACAAGAGCAACTATGGAGTAACAATAAAATAACTTTTTACAATGTTCTGGAGTTGACATTTTAAAATTTTTTGTTCAAGTTCTTGCAGGTAAAGAATCTAGGCCTAGACTCTAATCTCTTATTCAGTGACTTTTCTGCATATTTTGCCTAGTGATCAGTTGAAAATCAATGTAAAACCAAGGTTCATATATGATTCTGATGTTTCCAAGTTTTATAATATTGACCAATTCTCTAAGTCTTTCTGAACTTTAAAATTCTCATTTTAAATAAAAGTAAATATATTCCTAAATACCTGGCAGAAAATATATCTATCTGCCTGTCCGGTCTGTTTATCATTCGTCTATCTTTCTCTTTAGATTTATGGGTTGTTACAGAGATATGCCACTTCCCAGGTACTTGACCCAGGTTCAAACCCTAGAACAGGGGTGGTGAACAAGTTTGACACAAAGAGCCAAAATTTTAAACTGTGAGAGTCAGAGAGCCACACCACACAGTGACCTGCCAAAACAGACAAACACTCACACAAAAGCATATAATTTTAACCATAATCTATCTATTAAACACATATTGCATTTTGCCATTTTGAGTGAGGGTCAAAATCCTGCAGTGATGGTGAGGGTGTGCTGCGTCCTCCACACTAAGAACTAACGGCAAGATGTGACCCAACTTGCTGGCCCCTGCAGTTGTTTCTGAGGGATGGGAGATGGGATGCCGCAGCCTGGGGGTGGGACTACGTGCTCGGAGATCTCTCCTCAGAGATCCCTCCTCAGAAGCAGCAGAACAAAATCCAAACTTGGCAAAGACCCACAGTATACAAAAGAATGATAAAAGAGGCAAAAAGCCACATTCATTTTGGCCTGCGGCCGGGAGCCGCGTGTTCACCCCCCCTGCCCTAGAATCACATATGGTTCCATGAGACCCACCAGGGATGATTCCTGAACATAGCTAGGTATAGCCTCCAAAATCACCCTCCAAAATTCTCTCAGTTTTAGGAATAAAGTTATTATTTATCACATGTATGGCAATGGAATTAATCCAAAAAATTTTTTTAAAATTAGCTTGAAATTTATCAGAATTTCAAGCTATGTTTTCTTCTTCTTGCATTTCTTATTTTAAAGTAGCTTTTATGTTGGATTGGATTAAAAATACTTAGTATTGATAAGATAGGGATAGATATTTAACTTAGGAAATATAAATTAAGCAACTATATGTCATGAAGAATACTTGAAAAACATTAAAATGGTTCTTCTGTTACTCACCTAATTCTAGATCAAAAAAACAGTGGAGACTTCAAAAATATCCAAGGAGCAAATTCTAATAAAACAACACAGGCAAGTATGGTGGCAAGAAAACCAAAGGCTAAAAGCAATCAGGTAAGAGCTGAAAGACATTTCTGCAAGAACATGAAAGCAATACTTACTGACCTTTATTTTGTTAGATACTTTATAATTTTATATTTTAATAAAACAATTCCATCAAAATTTAGAGTTAAAGTTTGAATGTAAGTCAAATGTGACCTTCAGGGTTTTTCTTGGTCTTCTGGGACCTGATGAGTCTTATATTTTCCTCTTAGATTCACCCCAAAGTTCTCTTGTCAACTGTTCATTTATTTGAGGGCTTTTTATGTCTTCTATTGTTGTCTGGAGGCTTTTGCATCTCATCTTCAAGCTCACTGATTCTAATGAATTTTAACAGCAGTTGTTCTGATAATGAGATCTTCCAGTTTTTCATTTCAGCTACAAAGTCTGTCAGTTCTGTAAATTCTTCTTGCAGTTTTCTCATTTCTGCTCTCATATTCTCTTGTGTTTTATTGTAGTTTAGTCCATTGATTCTTTGAGCTAGTTAAATATCCTAAGGATTTCCACTCTGAGACCCTTTTTAGAAATATTATAAAAGGGGCTGTTACTGGGCCAGAGTGATAGCACAGTGGATAGGGTGTTTGCCTTGCATGTGGCTGACCCAGGTTTGATTCCCCGAGCCTGTCAGGAATGATTGTTGAGCACAGAGCCAGAAGTAACCCCTGAGCACTGCTGGGTGGATTCCTCCCCAAAAAACCCTAAAGTTGTTGTTACTAATTGAGTTCTCAGAATTACAGTGTTCACCCACTACCTTTGTTGGGGTTTTGCACTGCTTTACTATAGTTTCTTTTGTCATTTGGGGTTTGACTTTTTTTTGTTTTGTTTTTTGGGCCACACCCGGCAGTGCTCAGAAATAGCTCCTGGCAGGCATGGGGGACCATATGGGACACCGGGATTCGAACCAACCACCTTTGGTCCTGGATCGGCTGCTTGCAAGGCAAACACCGCTGTGCTCTTTCTGGGCCCTGACTTTTTTTTTTTTTAATTTTTAGTTTGATCATAGAGGCTTACATATCTTTAACATTAGTATTTTAGGTAGGGGTTTGACTTTTATACTTGGCTTTCAGTGTCTCTCTCACAACCATGGAGATCTCTGGGAAAGTTCTATTGAGGAAGGGAGATTATCTTGTGCAGAAGCAATCCCTGATTCCAGAAATTTTGCTGACTTCTGGCCTTTGGCTGGAAAGAGTTTGCATGGCATGTCTGCTCTGGGTATGATGGGCCTGTGTAAAAAGTATAACACTTTTACGTATTAGCATAAATCTTTTTTTTTTTTTTTTTTTTTGGTTTTTGGGCCACACCTGGCATTGCTCACGGGGACCATATGGGACACCGGGATTCGAACCAAACACCTTTGGTCCTGGATCCACTGCTTGCAAGGCAAACACTGTTGTGCTATCTCTCCAGGCCCGAGCATGAAATATTTTATCTGAGAATCTCTGATGCACAGTATTTAAGTCTTACAATGGTGCATTTTCATTGGATAATTCAGTATACATTCCGAAATTTGTTAAGTACTTTGCATATTATATTAATGTAATATTTATAACAACTTTACAGAATCATTATAGGGTCTTTGTATCCTCATTTTACAGATGAACATTGTGAGGTTCAGATAATTTAAATTTTTGCAATAAATCAACTATTTTATGAAGGAGATAATGAATTACTTGATTTTAACAAAGTTAGTGGTCTAAGACTGGATTTTTGTGTGTTTGTTTGGGCCACACAGTGCTATACTCTGAGCTTACTCGGGCTGGCTCTCAGGGATCACACCTGGAGGGCTTGAGGGACCATATAAGTACTAGGAACTGAACCCAAGTCAGCCTTATGCAAGAAAGCACCTTTCTTTCTCTATGGTTCAAAAATTTTCTTTTTATTCCTCATTTATATCAACCAAGATCTAATTTGCCCAAATTTATGGGAAAAATTGTCAAACAGTAATTGAAATCTTACAAAAAATTAGACACTTAAAATATCTGCATATAATGTTATGTTTATATTTAAACTTAGAAAATTTAGTATTTGAATGTAAACTTCTAAAATTTATTTAATATTTAACATACATTTTTCAAAACACAATCTTTAAAACTCTTCATATGTTTTGAGTAATAGAGTTTGGTGGGTTTATTATTTATTAATTCATTTCTTCTTTTTGGATGACACACAGTTCTTTGAGGACCATGAGGTCCTGGAGATTGAACCTTGGCCTCCTACATATAAAATATACACTTAGTTATTTGATCAATATGTGTAGTCCCTGTAGTGTTTACTTGAATATCTTGCTTTTTATTTTTTGGCTATCATTTTCACAAAGGATTTTGTTCTTAGCAAATCTGTTTTAGGAATATATGTAGACTCTTGCTGTTTTAGTGCATTGTTTTAACAGTATTATCTATATACAGTAGATATCATGGGATTTTAACAATGAAATGTTACCTTGAAATGCCTCTTTTTATTGTTTCATTTTTGGGTCACACCCGGTGACACTCAGGGGGTACTCCTGGCTATGCGCGATTGCTCCTGGCTTGGAGGACCGTATGGGACATGACACCTGGGATTGAACTGAGGTCCATCCTGGATCAGCCATGTGAAAGGCAAACTCCCTACCACTACGCTATTGTTCTGGCCCCTGAAATGCCTCTTTTAAGATGAAATTGGAGCTGAGAGGATGTTGTTTCACTTTGGGAGCCAGGTGGCAGTTTACTGGGAACTGTCTCAGTACCTAAGGAGTTAAGAACTGAAGGTAAAGAGGGTTAAATAGGGAGAGATAATAGATCAGGATTGAAGGAGTGAGAGTATATAAGGAGTTTTGATTGGAAGAGAGGAGTAATATAACAGGGGCTATATACAATATAACAGGGGCTATATACAATATAGACACGGATTATTTACAATACAGAATAGGCAAAATTAGGGGAGTCCACTGCATACACACACTCGCGCCCACTTCTTGATATTAGAGATTTATTTATAGATTGTAGTTGGAGGCCTGACCCTTTTGGGATGGGTCTGAATGCTTGAAAACTAACTAACTAACTAACTAACTAACTAACTAAATAAATAAAATAGATTAAAAATAAAAATAAAATTTAGAAAATTGGCCCAGCACATTAGAGGGGAAAGGTTTTTCCAATTTCTAGGCACTTCATTAATGGCGGGAGTAAACTTTGCTAAACAAAGCTTTTGGGGTTAGATTGTGCATGGAGCATTTTAGAATAAACATAATTTTTACATCCAGAGTACTAAGCAATAAGGTAGTGAACAATATAAGAGGAGTCTACCCTATGTTGTATCATCTACAGTGTCTTATGCATCAAGGTTCCTTTCATGAAAGGAAACTGACAACATGGGCATTATGATTTAATAGTAACATGGCTTGAATTGAAAAAGAAGAAAAAAGGAGAAAAAAAGGAAAACAGAAAAGAATAATAGTAATTTGCAGAGACATACTCAATGAGTGGGGCTTGTAGCAAAAGTCTATGGTGTGCAGTTGCCTATTTCATTGGTCTTTATGGTCACAAGCTTTAGGTCATAGTAGCAGACATAATCAAAAGAAAATGGGTAAATTGGAGTATTTTGTCAAGACGTTGTCATAATGAGCACCGTATTTGGAGTCTAAAATGATAGAGCACTAAATTGTGAAATTAGGATGTTCAATGTATATCTCCAAGAACATCTGTGGACAGAGAAGTTGAAGAGTTATTTTATCCATGTTAAAATTAAGGCACTAGGGCCGGGCGGTGGCGCTAAAGGTAAGGTGCCTGCCTTGCCTGCGCTAACCTTGGACAGACCGCGGTTCGATCCCTCGGTGTCCCATATGGTCCCCCAAGCCAGGAGCAACTTCTGAGCACATAGCCAGGAGTAACCCCTGAGCATTACCGGGTGTGGCCCAAAAACCAAAAAAAAAAAAAAATTAAGGCACTAAAAACATACTGATAGTGAGCACTGCAACGGGAGTCCCTGGCATCCATTTATATTCTGCAATTGACACTGTGAATAAAAACATTAGAATGTTATGATAGGCCTTTGTAGTGAGTTGATTGAACACCTTTTCAATCTAAACATCTGTTTCCATTGTTGCAGGTTTCTTTGTAGTATAAAGAGAGTAAAGGCTTTGTGTTTTTCCTCTTCTGCTTGATTTGTTCCCTTCTCATTATACCCTAGCACCTACAGTGTTCAGAGTATCTACCATTTAGACCATTGTGTTTCTTTGTGGAGTTATTCCAAATACCACATATCAGTGATATCATTCTGTATTTATCCTTCTTCTTCACTTAACATAATATTTTCTATTCATGCTGCTGCAAATTGCATGATTATATCATTTCTTACTGCTATGTACTATTCCATTGTGTGTATATACCACATCTTCATGATTCACTGATCTGTTGTTGGACATCTAGGTTGATTCAAAGTCTTGGCTATTGTACCGAGTGCTGCAATAAACAGTGGTGTGCATACATACTCTTGGATGAATGTCTTTCTATCCTGGGGATAGATACCCTAGAGAGAGATTGTAGGCCATGTGGCAGCTCAAATTTGAGTTTACTGAGAACACTCCAGACTGTTTTCCATAGGAGTTGAACCAGACAACATTCCCACCAGCAGTAGATGAGAGTTTCTTTCTTACCACATCCCCACCGACAGAGATTGGTTCCATTATTTTTGATATGTGTATCATTCTCACTGGTGTAAGATGGTATCTCATTGTTGTCTTGATTTGAATTTCCCTAATGATAAGTGATGTTGAACGTGTTTTCATGTGTCTGTTGGCCATCTGTTGGTCTTCCTCAGAGAAATGTCTGTTCATTTCTTCTTCCCATTTTTTAAATATTTTTTAGGTTTGGTGGAGCTAATCTTTGTGAGTGCTTTATATATCCTAGATAATCAAACCATTATCTGATGTGTTGAGTGTAAAAAAATTTTTCTCATTCTGTTAGTTGTCTTCTAGTTTTAGCCCATGTTTCTTTTGCCATATAGAAACTTTTTAGTTTGATGTAGTCCTATTTTAGGTTTGTTGCCATAGCTCATGCCATTGGCATTCTATCATCAAAGACTTTTTGGTGGTATAAAGTCTTGGAGTGTTCTGCCTAGGTTTTTCTCAGTGAACTTTATAGCTTCGGGTCTGATTTCAAAGTCTTTAATCAATTTTGAGTTGACTTTTGTGTAAGGTATGAGGTATGGATCAATCTTTAATTTCTTACAGGTGATTATCCAGTTGTTCCAACACTCATCCATAATGGACATTCTCAAAAGCATGAAACTCATTGTGGTTTTGATTTGCTTTCCCCAACAAAAGTATGACGAACTTTTTTTTTTACATGTACCTGTATCAGTCACCTCTAGGTCTTCTTTAGAAAGGGTCTTCAGGTTTTTGCCTTTTTAAAAGTGTTTGTTGTTGCATTGTAAGAGTTCTTGTTATACTTTGGATTTTATTTCCTTGTGAAATATATATTCTACAAGTGCACTTTCATTTAACTATTTATTATGCTTTTTATGCTGAACAGAAAAAACTTAGTTTTATGATGTAATTTATTTTAAATTTTGTTTTCATTGCCATTGGAGACTAGTTCACAAAGATTGCTAAGACTGATTTTGAGAGACTTGCTATTTAAGTTTTCTCCTATTTATACTAAGGCTTCATGTCTTAATTCATTCATTGCAAATTCACGTTTGGGATCATCTGAGTTAGTGTCCTGTTTCTTTCTTTTGCATGCTATCCATATTTCTAATAGCATCATAACTTGTTATCCCTTATCTTTTTTTATGTTTTATTTTTGGGTCACATGGGTAGCTCTCAGGGATTACTCCTGGCTCTGTGCTCAGAAATTGCTCCTGGCAGGCTTGGGGGACCATATAGGATAATGGATTCGAACCACCATTCGTTTTGAGTCAGCTGCATGCAAGGCAAACACCCTACTGCTGTGCTATCTCTCTAGCCCCTATTATCTTTTACTTTTTTTTTTTTGGTTTTGGTTTTTGGGCCACACTGGTGATGCCCAGGGATTACTCCTTTATCTTTTAAGTCTTCTTCTCATATTGCATTTTCACCTATTATCTTTCATCTTAGCCCATTCTCTATCATGTTATTTTAGGAATATTGCTGAAACACAGAACTTCTGATCCGATGAGGGTGGCTTAATATTTTTAATGGTTTCCCTCTTCTGTGAGCTCTTTCTGTGTGAAGCAGTCCACGGTAGGCCAAGAAATTTCTCTGCTCACTCCTACTTCTGTTTGCAGTGTTCACTTACATTTCTTTTTATTTCTAGTCTCTGACAAATATCCTACCATGCAAGCATTTAGTATATTTACTTCTGAACAAGTGATCAGACATATAGAACCACAGTGGGTTGATTATTTCAACTGCTGTTTTTTAAAACCTCTATGTTATGGCATAAAATAATTTATTGAAATCATGCATGCCTATTTCAGATGCAAATTAGAACTTGAAATTAAATCCTTTCTCAATGAAGAGAACATTGGAAATGAATGTCTTTCTGATCTTCGAAATTTTGGTGAGTTTTTTTAATATATTAAATGTGGAATTTTATTTTGAAACTCAAAAATAATTTTAAAAACTAAATATGGGGCTGGAGAGGTAGCATGGAGGTAAAGTGTTTGCCTTGTATGCAGAAGGTCAGTGGTTCAAATCCCGGCATTCCATATGTTCCCCCGCACCTGCAAGGAGTGATTTCTGAGCCTAGAGCCAGGAGTAACCCCTGAGCGCTGCTTGGTGTGACCCAAAAACAAAACAAAACAAAACAAAAAACCTAAATATGGAAATGGGCTACTCAGTTCACGTTTTTATATTAATACTGTTTTTTTGGTTTTGTTTTTGTTTTTGTTTTTTTTGGTTTTTGGGCCACACCCAGCGGCAGTGCTCAGGGGTTACTCCTGGCTGTCTGCTCAGAAATAGCTCCTGGCAGGCACGGGGGACCTTATGGGACACTGGGATTCGAACCAACCACCTTTGGTCCTGGATCGGCTGCTTGCAAGGCAAATGCCACTGTGCTATCTCTCCGGGCCCTATTAATACTGTTTTTAAAGGAATTTAAAAATTATTATTTTTTCCTTTACATATGTGAGTATGTATATATTTTTTGTCTTGTTTTTTGTTTCCTTCTCTTCCTGTTTTTTGTTTCCTTCTCTTCCTCTTCCTTCTCTTCCTTCTCTTCACCTGTTTTGGTTCTGCTTGGTACAAAAACCTACGAGAAAAAGTCTTGCCTGGGATAAAAGCGCATGTCAAAACCAGGGCACAGAGATGATGGAACCTGACACTAACTATCACCCAAATGCACCAGCAATATAATAAAGCACCATTTCTTATTGCAAAAGCATACTAAAAAAGGGGAAATTTTATGTATAGAAACAAGCTCTTATCTACTAGGGATAAGAATTCATACATTTTGCAACACAGGGGCACCTCCCACCTTGAACACATGTCATGTGGTCCCAACTTAGACTCCATGTGATTAGACAGTGACTGTCCAACCCTGAACCCTAGGTCTCAGACATAGAACCAACACAGTTCTCTGCAACAGCTCCAGGAACCAAACTCCCTCTGGGACATTCTTAACTGCTCTGACACCAACATGTGCCAGTTTTTATATGACATCCTGACAATGAGAAAATGGCAACAACTTGATCTAAGAACAGGTTGTCTTACCTAACCACCTGATAAGATAAAATCAGAAGACACATTATTCTTTGATCTGTGCAAAAGCCAACATCGCTAATTTCAGAAGACTGATGTGACAACCATGACTGGGCAAAACTAATCCTGGGACCAATGAAAAAGACCCTAGTCTAGGCTTTGGCCTACGATCTGTACAATAACCAAGATTTCTAATTCCAGAGGTCTGACTGAGACAGCTGCAACTGAGCAGAACTTCTGGAAACATAATTAAAGACTTTATTTTAGGCTTCATCCTAGGATCAGTGCAAAAACCAAAACTGGTTAAAACAACAGTATTGGAACAGAACTTCTATAACTGCAAAGAAAGACTCCATCCTAGGCTCCATCCTATGACCTGTGCAAATACCAAGATCTCTAGTTACAGAGGTCTAATTTTATCATCCACGACTAAGCGGAAAGTTTCCAGACATCACAAAAGGACTTAGGGGAGAGTAAAAGAGCATGTATGGAGTCTGTAATTATTCCCATGACAGTATACTTCAAGGGCAGAGAAACCCTGTATCTCTTAGGCCAAGGGAATTCATTTTTTAATCTCCCCAATATTTACTGTGCCTATGCAAAAAAAAAAAAAAGCACAAATAATTGTTGTTTTTTATTTTTTTTTTTGTGCTTTGTTTTGTTTTATTTTGGGACCATGGTTATTGTTTGGTTGTTGACTTTATTGCTATGATGATTTTCAGGTTTTTTTTTTTTTGTATTGTTATGTTTTTCTTCCTTTCCTCTCTTAAATTGCTATTTATAGCCTCTAGAAAAACTCTTCCCATTTTTTGCTTGTTTGATTTTTGTTCCCCCCTTTTTTCTTTCCTTCTAACAGAACCAAATAACTTGAACCATCTTTTTCCACCTCACAAATTAAGGGGGATAAAGGAGGATATCAAGACCAAGTAGTCATATGAACATTGAGTAGAAATAAAAAATGATCAGACTTAAATACCAAATCCAAAGCCAATGATAACAGAATCAATACCCAATCTACAACAAGCTAGACACAGAGGGGACCACTTATACTAGCAGCCTGGGGGGGGGGGCAAAGTAAGGGGATATGGGATGCATGATGGGAACAGGGGTGGAGGGAGGACAACATTGGTGGTGGGAATGCCCCTGATTCAATGTCACTTTTTACCTAAAATATTACTGTGAAAGATTTGTAATCCACTTTGGTAAAAATAAAAAATATTTTTTAAAAAAGAAAAATTAATCTATATTTTATTGATTGCTATTGAAGAAACAAAAATAATGTTATGCCTTGGTTTAATATTTTTAACTATAGAACAAGAGTTATCAGAACAATGGTACACTTACCTTGATAATGTGATAAATCCTATTAAGCAACTGAGAGAAGATCTAAAATACAGAAGGCAATACATTATAGAAGATTCACACACACATGGGGAGTGTAACTCAGTGGCAATACTGAAAGAGGTTGGTATTATTTAATAAAGTTTTTATTATTTTATAAAAATATTTAAGTTTATGTAAATTAGTTTTATATAAAAATAAATTTATGTATCTTCCATCCACTCCATATATATGTCTTATGTATTAAAATTGCAAGTACACAAATTCTGCCAATATATATATATTACCCCATATATGTTTTCTGTACCTCATCTGCTCATGTTAGGCACTACTTCTATTCCAGGTTCCTAATGGGGATCAGGAAATCATCTGGCACCAAGGATTCTACCCTGATCTTTCAGCATGGAAACCATGTACTCTACCCATTAAACTATTTCTCCAATCCCTCTGCTCATTATCTTACTCATAGACCTGTATCTGTTTCAACATTCATTTCTATCCTGGAAGACTGCAATAATTTCATGCTGGTCTCCTTTATTTCATTCTGGTATTTCCTCCATTCTAGCATTCCGGGATCCTGCCTAAAACACAGAGAATCAAGTTATTCTCTGGTGAATCGTATTAGGGCTTCTGCTGAATCAGAATTGCCAAACTTCCCGAAGTCCACAGGTAGCAGGACTTCTTTCTGGTTCTTTTGTCTCTTCCCTTTCTAATTCTTTACTTTTCCTCATAGTTTTTGTTACTGTTGATAGACTTTCTGTTTCTCATATCCAGATTCTTTCCTTTTTTTTTTTTTCGGGTCACACCCGTTTGATGCTCAGGAGCTACTCCTGGCTAAGCACTCAGAAATTGCCCCTGGCTTGGGGGGACCATATGGGACGCCGGGGGATCGAACCTCGGTCCCGGTCCTTCCTTGGCTAGCGCTTGCAAGGCAGATACCTTACCTCTAGCACCACCTCACCGGCCCCCCCCAGATTCTTTTCTATCTCAAAGCCTTTTATACTGATGTGTTCCATTATCCCATGACTGTGAAGTCTTATCTCAACTGCCCTCTGCTCAGAAAGGCCAGAAATGATAATTTACATTATATTGATATTAGTCATAATTATTCCTATTTCAGCACTTGTTTTTACATCATTTACCACTTCCTGTTACTTATTTTTCTTATTAACTTCTGGAATATCTTTCCTGACAAGCATCACAATCATCATTGCATGAGAAATAGGTTTTTGGTTATTTTTCTCATTTGAATTTTTAGATTTTTTTTCTTTTTCTTTTCTTTTCTTTTCGTTTCTTTTCTTTTCTTTTCTTTTCTTTTCTTTTCTTTTCTTTTCTTTCTTTCTTTTTATTTTTCTTTTGTTTTTTGTGCCACACCCGGCACTGCTCAGAGGTTACTCCTGGCTGTCTGCTCAGAAATAGCTCCTGGCAGGCACGGGGGACCATATGGGACACCGGGATTCGAACCAACCACCTTTGGTCCTGGATCGGCTGCTTGCAAGGCAAACACCGCTGTGCTATCTCTCCGGGCCCGAATTTTTAGATATTTCTTAATGTTATTTCATGCATAATAATGATTTAAAAATCATTAAGTGTCCAAGGATATCTCAGCGTCTTAGAGAGTGTGATTTTCATGCTAAAGGCCATGAGTTTGATTTCTCGTGTAACTGTATATACTGAGAATAGTCCAGATGACTCTGCTGTTTGTGATCTCTGATGCCACATATGCCACATGTGCTTTCTGGTTACACAACAGTCAGGTGTAGTAGAAAAGTATAGTTAAAGGTAAAACTTCTGTGAGCATTGCAACTATAGTATGTCATCCTTGGAGAGGCACATGTGCAAACATCACAACTAGTGGAGTGTGACCCCTTAGAATCACAGCCCCCAAATGTGCATGTACTACAGCCAGGTATGTGTGTCTGTGAGAGAGAGAGAGAAAGAGAGAGAGATGAGAGAGAAAGAGATGACAGAAAGAGAAAGAGAGAGACCCTTGTTTGCTGTATTACCAACAACAGAAGTTTGGGCAGGGAGAAAACTTTAAAACAAAAAATTAAAATATAATATATATATAATATATTTTAATAAATGGCATAAAATATATTTATGTTCTTTTGGGGATTAGAGTTAAGGATTAAAAGTAAATAAGGGAGATTGAATCAGAGACAGTCCTTTTTTATTATCTTTAATAATAATTTATTTAGGGGCCAGAGAGATAGCATGGAGGTAAGGCAATTTGCCTTTCATGCAGGAGGTCATTGGTTTGAATCCCAGCATCCCATATGGTCCCCCGTGCCTGCCAGGAGCAATTTCTGAGCCTGGAGCCAGGAATAACCCCTGAGCACTGCCAGGTGTGACCCAAAAACCACAAAAAATAATTTATTTAAGCATAGCGGTTACAAATATGTTCATAATTGGGTTTCAGCCATAAAATGCACAACCCCATTTACCAGTGCAACTTTCTTTCTTTCTTTTTTTTTTTTTTGTTTTGGTTTTTGGGTCACACCTGGCAGTGCTCAGGGGTTATTCCTGGCTCCAGGCTCAGAAATTGCTCCTGGCAGGCACGGGGGACCATATGGGATGCCGGGATTCAAACTGATGACCTTCTGCATGAAAGGCAAACGCCTTACCTCCATGCTATCTCTCTGGTCCCACCAGTGCAACTTTCCCATCACCATTGTCCCCCATTTCCCTCCTCCCTATTCTCTGCTTGTCTTCTTGCATTTCTCTATCATTGTCATGGTAGTTGTTAATATAGTTATTTTTCTAACTGCACTTACCACTCTTTACGGTAAACTTCATATCATGGGCTGGTCCTCTTCTTTATTGTTGCTGGGTATTATTACTATACTACCTCTTTTATTTTTTTTAAATCCCATGATGAGTGAGACTATTCTCTGTCTCTCTCTGTCTCTCTCTCTCTCTCTCTCTGTCTTATTTCACTCAACATAATAGAAATATTGTCCTTTCAAATCTTTGCCTTGCTACAAGGCAAAGACCAAGTGAGACTTGTTTGATTCAAAATACCTGTAATCCCACTGTATTTTCTTAACCTGAAATCACATTGGACTTTTTTTCTGATAAAACTTGTGATCTATAGCATTTCTCCAAGCCTTCTCTATTTAATTATAAATATGAATAATTATTATATTATAACTATAAATTGTGCTTGATCAACTTTTCTTTTTTCTTTAATATCTTATCATAGTTAAGATGATGTTGATAATAGTGCTTAAGTTTATGGTATTAATATACAAGGTTACTGCAAACTTCACCACTGAATTATGTCTCTGTTACTTCTGGTGTAAAATTCTATCTCCCTATCTACTCCCCATTATGTGTTGATTGATAGTTATGGTTTTGGTTGGCTACCTTGGCTACCACCATGTGCTCTAGACCCTGAACCTATGTCAAAGAATTTTTCTTACTTGATTTTTCATTTATTTGCTTTTTAGTATAATACATATGCCTGTAAGTATTGGTATTAGGGAGTTGGAGAGATATTATAATGAGAGGAATGCTTATTTTGCATGTGGCTGGTTCAGGTTCAATCCCTGGCATCCTATATGGTTACCCAAGTACAGCCAGGAGCAATTTCTAAATGAAGAACCAGGAGTAACCCCTGAGTACTGCTGGGTTTAGCTCCAAACCCATAAATAATAAATAAATAAATAAATATTAGTATTGAATGAAGCACAGTATTTTACATACTACTTGTCTAAATTTTTCCATAGGTTGATTCTGTCAAGGAGCAGTTGAAAGATGTCTTTGAAAGACTTAGCCTGGAACAACAGAAAATAGAGAATGATCTTTCTGACTGGAGTATGAAAGTAAGTACAGTGTAGATATTATTTTGATTATTAATATGTCATTTGTGTTAATAAAATAATCACAGGTCCTTTCTTTAAGACATTAGATCATTCTTCAGAAGAAAGAAGCAACCCACTTAATGAACTGCCCATGGAATTAGAAAATCTAGACTGTCCATACCCTGATCTGAAATCTTCAATTCTTAATGAGTTCTATAACTTTACAGAGAAATATAAAAAGAGGCTTCAAGAGTTTGATCTACAGTTAGAAGAAATATGCAGGTAAAAATGTAATAGGTAAAGCATCTATGTGTGCATGCATGTATTTTGCTAGCTAGGTCTTGGACCCATGCAAGACATAGTTTACCCTGAGTTAATATGCCCAGCTTCAATTATTTTGGTTCTGTAGCTTTTTTTTGCCATTACACTTCTAATTTACTCTTCTTACAGTTAGTAAGCAATTGGAATATATTCAGTTAGTAAATATTTAGATTGGTTATTGAATGGAGAGAGTTTCCTGTTCACCATTATGGTCTCTGAAATAATTATTTTAAAGATTTATAAGATTAAAACATGATGAGGTCTTTATTGAAAATGCTGAATGTGGTTTTCAAATTAGAATTTGAAATTTGATGGATAACAATAGAAACTTTACCGTTGAAATTATGTTACCTATAATCTAATGTAATTTTGTCTTGTGGTAAACACAAAGTATGTTTCTTGCAAGTAGAATCTTGCAAGCATGTTATTTTTTTGTTGCTTTTTTAACCTGATGGGGAATTGGGGAATGATGATGAATTAATGACACATTTTATCTTCTTTTTTTTTTTTTTTTTGGTTTTTGGGCCACACCCTGTGACGCTCAGGGGTTACTCCTGGCTATGCGCTCAGAAGTTGCTCCTGGCTTCTTGGGGGACCATATGGGACGCCGGGGGATCGAACCGCGGTCCATCCTAGGCTAGTGCAGGCAAGGCAGGCACCTTACCTCCAGCGCCACCGCCCGGCCCCCTCATTTTATCTTCTTTTTTAATAATTTATGTAAACACAAGGTTATAAGGTTATTCATAATACATTTTCCCCACAGATACAAAACTGTTCATGACTGACTTTCAGTCATACAATGTGCAAAACCCTTAAACAATGCATAATTTCTGCCACCAATGTTTCCAGTTTCCCTCCCACCCTTCCTCCTGTCTGTCTCTGGGGCAGACATTTTTCTTTTCACATTTTTTCTGTCTGTCTGTCTGTCTGTCTGTCTGTCTGTCTGTGTCTGTCTGTCTGTCTGTCTGTCTGTGTCTGTCTGTCTGTCTCTTCGTTTACCTCCTTTTTGAAATTGTAGTGTGCAAAATTGTTACTGAGAGATATCATGCCTATCACTTTAACTCCTTTATCTCCTTTCAGCACCCAGTTCTTGTCCAGAGTGATCACTTCCAACTATTATTCTCAGTGGTTTCTTCTCTGTCCTCAATGACTTTTCCACTATTTATGGCAATAGAAAATATACATAAACATTATGTTACCTATAATCTGCTGTAATTTTTGTCCTATGGTGAACACAAAACACTTTTTGTAGATTTTTTTTGTTTTGGGGCCACACCTGGTGACGCTCACGTGTTATTCCTGGCTATGCACTCAAAAATCGCTTGGGGTAGGCTAGTGAGCACAAGGCAAACGCCTTACAGCGCATACTGCTCTGGCCCCAGAACATTTACTTTTTTTTGGTTCAAACCCGGCATCGCTCAGGGGTTACTCCTGGCTCTGCTCAGAAATCGCTCCTGGCAGGCTTGGGGGACCATATGGGATGCTGGGATTTGAATCGATGACCTTCTGCATGAAAGGCAAATGCCTTACCCTCCATGCTATCTCTCCGGCCCCAGAACATTTACTTTTAAAGAGCTATAAATATCCCTTCAACAGTTTTTATTTCTTGTAAAAAATTATTTGAAGAGAAATTTAAGATAACATAATAACATAAAAAGCATGTATTCCTCTCTAGAATGTTCCCCAGAAACTTCATATAGAAGGGAGACTATTGATGTAATACATGGTAATGTTTATGAGTTAGTTCATTAAGTTAAGTTTAATATAGAATTTATAGTATAAAAGATGTATCTGTCAAAACTGAATTTTAATCACATTGTATTTGTGGTTCATCAGAGGATATTTTTTCAGAATATATTCAAAAGTATATTTTCTTTAAAAAATCTACAAAATCGGTCGGAGAGATGGCATGGAGGTAAGGCATTTGCCTTTCATTCAGACAGACCGTGGTTCAAATCCTGGCATCCCATATGGTCGCCCCGAGCCTGCCAAGAGCGATTCTGAGCATAGAACCAGGAGTAACCCCTGAGAGCTGCCGGGTATGACCTCCCCCCACCAAAAAAAATCTACAAAACAGGGCCCTAGCAGTAGTGCAGCGGTAGGGTGCTTGCCTTGCACACGGCTGACCCAGAACTGACCATGGTTCAATCCCCTGGCGTCCCATATGGTCCCCCGAGCCAGGAGCTATTTCTGAGCGAATAGCCAGGAGTAACCCCTAAGTGTCACTGGGTATGACCTGAAAACAAAAACAAAAACAAAAAAAAGTAAATGTTCTTTCTTTGGAAGAGAAGAAAATAAACATGACAAATATTTGTA